>NW_027014875.1:186320-248820 GCF_036934945.1 Oncorhynchus masou masou | reverse complement strand
GATCCTGGAGAGGACAGAGCAGCTGTGAGTACACACTTTGATTTGTTTAGACACTCTTCCCCTCCAGCTCCTCAGAGGATAGAACCAGCAGGAGGTGTTGTTGTCGTCTCCTCTCCCAGGTACGAGGTGTTACTGCAGGCCAATATGTTGTCTCCTCTCCCAGGTATGAGGTGTTAATGCAGGCCAATATGTTGTTGTCTCCTCTCCCAGGTACGAGGTGTTAATGCAGGCCAATATGTTGTCTCCTCCTCCAGGTACGAGGTGTTAATGCAGGCCAATATGTTGTTGTCTCGTCTCCCAGGTACGAGGTGTTAATGCAGGCCAATATGTTGTCTCCTCTCCCAGGTACGAGGTGTTAATGCAGGCCAATATGTTGTTGTCTCCTCTCCCAGGTACGAGGTGTTAATGCAGGCCAATATGTTGTTGTCTCCTCTCCCAGGTACGAGGTGTTAATGCAGGCCAATATGTTGTTGTCTCCTCTCCCAGGTACGAGGTGTTAATGCAGGCCAATATGTTGTCTCCTCTCCCAGGTACGAGGTGTTAATGCAGGCCAATATGTTGTTGTCTCCTCTCCCAGGTACGAGGTGTTAATGCAGGCCAATATGTTGTTGTCTCCTCTCCCAGGTACGAGGTGTTGATGCAGGCCAATATGTTGTCTCCTCTCCCAGGTACGAGGTGTTAATGCAGGCCAATATGTTGTTGTCTCCTCTCCCAGGTACGAGGTGTTAATGCAGGCCAATATGTTGTTGTCTCCTCTCCCAGGTACGAGGTGTTACTGCAGGCCAATATGTTGTTGTCTCCTCTCCCAGGTACGAGGTGTTACTGCAGGCCAATATGTTGTTGTCTCCTTTCCCAGGTACGAGGTGTTAATGCAGGCCAATATGTTGTTGTCTCCTCTCCCAGGTACGAGGTGTTAATGCAGGCCAATATGTTGTTGTCTCCTCTCCCAGGTACGAGGTGTTACTGCAGGCCAATATGTTGTTGTCTCCTCTCCCAGGTACGAGGTGTTAATGCAGGCCAATATGTTGTTGTCTCCTCTCCCAGGTACGAGGTGTTAATGCAGGCCAATATGTTGTTGTCTCCTCTCCCAGGTACGAGGTGTTAATGCAGGCCAATATGTTGTTGTCTCCTCTCCCAGGTACGAGGTGTTAATGCAGGCCAATATGTTGTTGTCTCCTCTCCCAGGTACGAGGTGTTAATGCAGGCCAATATGTTGTTGTCTCCTCTCCCAGGTACGAGGTGTTAATGCAGGCCAATATGTTGTTGTCTCCTCTCCCAGGTACGAGGTGTTAATGCAGGCCAATATGTTGTTGTCTCCTCTCCCAGGTACGAGGTGTTAATGCAGGCCAATATGTTGTTGTCTCCTCTCCCAGGTACGAGGTGTTAATGCAGGCCAATATGTTGTTGTCTCCTCTCCCAGGTACGAGGTGTTAATGCAGGCCAATATGTTGTTGTCTCCTCTCCCAGGTACGAGGTGTTAATGCAGGCCAATATGTTGTTGTCTCCTCTCCCAGGTACGAGGTGTTAATGCAGGCCAATATGTTGTTGTCTCCTCTCCCAGGTACGAGGTGTTAATGCAGGCCAATATGTTGTTGTCTCCTCTCCCAGGTACGAGGTGTTAATGCAGGCCAATATGTTGTTGTCTCCTCTCCCAGGTACGAGGTGTTAATGCAGGCCAATATGTTGTTGTCTCCTCTCCCAGGTACGAGGTGTTAATGCAGGCCAATATGTTGTTGTCTCCTCTCCCAGGTACGAGGTGTTAATGCAGGCCAATATGTTGTTGTCTCCTCTCCCAGGTACGAGGTGTTAATGCAGGCCAATATGTTGTTGTCTCCTCTCCCAGGTACGAGGTGTTAATGCAGGCCAATATGTTGTCGTCGTCAGAATACGATGAGATCTCAGACATGAGGAAAAAAATTGTCCTTGTAAGTACCTTCTGTTCCCTCTGGCCCCGCCCCTTAACCTATCACTCAGCCTCTGTTCCCTCTGGCCCCGCCCCTTAACCTATCACTCAGCCTCTGGCCCCGCCCCTTAACGTATCACTCAGCCTCTGTTCCCTCTGGCCCCGCCCCTTAACCTATCACTCAGCCTCTGTTCCCTCTGGCCCCGCCCCTTAACCTATCACTCAGCCTCTGGCCCCGCCCCTTAACCTATCACTCAGCCTCTGTTCCCTCTGGCCCCGCCCCTTAACCTATCACTCAGCCTCTGTTCCCTCTGGCCCCGCCCCTTAACCTATCACTCAGTCTCTGTTCCCTCTGGCCCCGCCCCTTAACCTGTCACTCAGCCTCTGTTCCCTCTGGCCCCGCCCCTTAACCTATCACTCAGCCTCTGTTCCCTCTGGCCCCGCCCCTTAACCTATCACTCAGCCTCTGTTCCCTCTGGCCCCGCCCCTTAACCTATCACTCAGCCTCTGTTCCCTCTGGCCCCGCCCCTTAACCTGTCACTCAGCCTCTGTTCCCTCTGGCCCCGCCCCTTAACCTATCACTCAGCCTCTGTTCCCTCTGGCCCCGCCCTTAACCTATCACTCAGCCTCTGTTCCCTCTGGCCCCGCCCCTTAACCTATCACTCAGTCTCTGTTCCCTCTGGCCCCGCCCCTTAACCTATCACTCAGCCTCTGTTCCCTCTGGCCCCGCCCCTTAACCTATCACTCAGTCTCTGTTCCCTCTGGCCCCGCCCCCTAACCTATCACTCAGCCTCTGTTCCCTCTGGCCCCGCCCTTAACCTATCACTCAGTCTCTGTTCCCTCTGGCCCCGCCCCTTAACCTGTCACTCAGCCTCTGTTCCCTCTGGCCCCGCCCCTTAACCTATCACTCATCCTCTTCTCTGTGGCCCCGCCCCTTAACCTATCACTCAGCCTCTGGCCCCGCCCCTTAATCTATCACTCAGCCTCTGTTCTCTCTGTCCCCGCCTCTGGCTACTAACCTATCACTCAGCCTCTGTTCCCTCTGGCCCCGCCTCTGGCTACTAACCTATCACTCAGCCTCTGTTCCCTCTGGCCCCGCCCCTTAACCTATCACTCAGCCTCTGTTCCCTCTGGCCCCGCCTCTGGCTACTAACCTATCACTCAGCCTCTGTTCTCTCTGGCCCCGCCTCTGGCTACTAACCTATCACTCAGCCTCTGTTCCCTCTGGCCCCGCCTCTGGCTATTATCTTCTCAGTCAGCCTCCCATCTCTGGAGCTGCGGTTGATTGGTTGTCTCTCAGCCTCCCATCTCTGGAGCTGCTGTTGATTGGTTGTCTCTCAGCCTCCCCCAGGGCTGTGGTTGATTGGTTGTCTCTCAGCCTCCCCAGGGCTGTGATTGATTGGTTGTCTCTCCCTCCCAGCCTCCCCAGGGCTGTGAATGATTGGTTGTCTCTCAGCCTCCCCAGGCCTGTGATTGATTGGTTGTCTCTCAGCCTCCCCAGGCCTGTGATTGATTGGTTGTCTCTTAGCCTCCCCAGGGCTGTGATTGATTGGTTGTCTCTCAGCCTCCCCCAGGGCTGTAATTGATTGGTTGTCTCTCAGCCTCCCCAGGGCTGTGATTGATTGGTTGTCTCTCAGCCTCCCCCAGGCCTGTGATTGATTGGTTGTCTCTCAGCCTCCCCAGGGCTGTGATTGATTGGTTGTCTCTCAGCCTCCCCCAGGCCTGTGATTGATTGGTTGTCTCTCAGCCTCCCCCAGGCCTGTGATTGATTGGTTGTCTCTCAGCCTCCCCCAGGCCTGTGATTGATTGGTTGTCTCTCTGTGCAGATCTCTAACTCCTTAGTCCCCATGGAGCAGACGGTTCAGGACATCAAGAGTAAGTTCCTGTCAGGTGGTGTTCTGACGGACAGCTGGACTCAAGCTGGAACACACCCTGAAGACAGGAAGTAAGTAATGAGTGTTTTAGGGCTGTGACGATACATGTATCGTCGTTGTTTTTTTTCCGTTGCAAAAATGAAAACACCAAGCCGACTGAACTCTTTTGGTCATTTTAATGTTGTCGCCTTTTTCTGGGACGTCACTGGGATCGCCGCGAGTTAGCTGAAATTGTGTTTCTATTTCCGGGAACATTCACGCGACGCTAGCGCGTGCTCGTGGCGTGCTCGTGGCGTGCTCGTGGCGGGAGGCGAAAGCGGCAAAAGTTTTAGTTGTGAGCTTGATAGTTTTACACTGACAGAAACGCACGAAATCGATCAACATGATCATGGCCAGTACCCACGCTGCAGCATTCTGTATGTTTTGCAGTTGACCAAAGGCTTTTTTGGGTAGTGTTAATGAATAATATATGAGAAATGAGATCAAGTTGAGACTCTGGACAAGGCGGATAAGGTATAATAAAAGACCGTTTATTCAATGCGTAATGATGTCTGGCGAAGCGTGCTGCACGGCCCCTTCGTCCAGCTCTTATGGAACTTTCGGAAAAAGAGGGCGCGAAACATGATATGCAGTCCCTTAAATACATTGAAATGACGTAGGTAGATTCTGGTAGTCCTGGTTTCTGGTAGGTTGCTTGTAGGTGATAGACAGTCCCCTCCAGCCTGGTGTACGTATCCCGTTGGTTCTTGACAGAGTTCTTTGTCTTTGGAGCCCATCCCAAAGGAGGTCGGGTGTTTTAGGGATTCCAATATATATGTTCGGTATATGTGTTATCTCAATCAGCCACTCAAACAGGGTTGTACCAGTGTGATTAGTATCTACAGAAGAACAGGGGGAGGGTAGGGTTATGACACAGTGTGCAAGCCACAATTGCATGGTTAGGCCACAGGCAGACAACAGTCAGTAAATGCGTTATTACATGCGTTTAATATGTTTATTACAGTAGACCAGACAGGAGAGCATCACAGTAGTCCAGCCTGCTTGTCGTCTAACCACGGATGAGTCTCTGTATTAGTCCAGCCTGCTTGTCGTCTAACCACGGATGAGTCTCTGTATTAGTCCAGCCTGCTTGTAGTCTAACCACGGATGAGTCTTTGTATTAGTCCAGCCTTGTAGTCTAACCACGGATGAGTCTCTGTATTAGTCCAGCCTGCTTGTAGTCTAACCACGGATGAGTCTCTATTAGTCCAGCCTTGTAGTCTAACCACGGATGAGTCTCTGTATTAGTCCAGCCTTGTAGTCTAACCACGGATGAGTCTCTGTATTAGTCCAGCCTTGTAGTCTAACCACGGATGAGTCTCTGTATTAGTCCAGCCTTGTAGTCTAACCACGGATGAGTCTCTGTATTAGTCCAGCCTTGTAGTCTAACCACGGGTGAGTCTCTGTATTAGTCCAGCCTTGTAGACTAACCACGGATGAGTCTCTGTATTAGTCCAGCCTTGTAGTCTAACCACGGATGAGTCTCTGTATTAGTCCAGTCTGCTTGTCATCTAACCACAGATGAGTCTCTGTATTAGTCCAGCCTTGTAGTCTAACCACGGATGAGTCTCTGTATTAGTCCAGTCTTGTAGTCTAACCACGGATGAGTCTCTGTATTAGTCCAGCCTTGTAGTCTAACCACGGATGAGTCTCTGTATTAGTCCAGCCTTGTAGACTAACCACGGCTGAGTCTCTGTATTAGTCCAGCCTTGTAGTCTAACCACGGATGAGTCTCTGTATTAGTCCAGCCTGCTTGTCGTCTAACCACGGATGAGTCTCTGTATTAGTCCAGCCTTGTAGTCTAACCACAGATGAGTCTCTGTATTAGTCCAGCCTTGTAGTCTAACCACGGATGAGTCTCTGTATTAGTCCAGCCTTGTAGTCTAACCACGGATGAGTCTCTGTATTAGTCCATCCTTGTAGTCTAACCACGGATGAGTCTCTGTATTAGTCCAGCCTTGTAGACTAACCACGGATGAGTCTCTGTATTAGTCCAGCCTTGTAGTCTAACCACGGATGAGTCTCTGTATTAGTCCAGCCTTGTAGTTTAACCACGGATGAGTCTCTGTATTAGTCCAGCCTTGTAGTCTAACCACGGATGAGTCTCTGTATTAGTCCAGCCTTGTAGTCTAACCACGGATGAGTCTCTGTATTAGTCCAGCCTTGTAGTCTAACCACGGATGAGTCTCTGTATTAGTCCAGCCTTGTAGTCTAACCACGGATGAGTCTGTCTCAGCCTGAGAGAAACACAGCCACATGCAATGTTCCTCAGGTGATGAAAAGCTATTCTGTTCACCTTCCTAATGCCTGTTTATTGAAATTGAGTTCAGAATGTAAAATCATTTATTGGCCGTGGATTGAAATGTGCAGCCAGATTCTCTGTGCTTCGGCTCCAACAATAAGTTCGTTGGTCTCGTCTTCATTTAGCTGGAGGAAGTTGTGAGCCGTCCAACTATTGAAATCACTAATACAGTCCAATCATTTATCCGTGGGGCTCAAATCCTGTGGTGAAACAGGCGTGGCAGTGAAAATCAATGCTGTGCTTTTCTGATAACGCTACTAAATGTTACCAGGTTATACTTCGGAGATCACACCGTAACCTAGGGAGATACTAAATGTTACCAGGTTATACTTCGGAGATCACACCGTAACCTAGGGAGATACTAAATGTTACCAGGTTACAGTGTACTTCAGAGATCACACTGTAACCTAGAGAGATACTAAATGTTACCAGGTTATACTTCAGAGATCACACCGTAACCTAGGGAGATACTAAATGTTACCAGGTTACAGTGTACTTCAGAGATCACACTGTAACCTAGAGAGATACTAAATGTTACCAGGTTATACTTCAGAGATCACACCGTAACCTAGAGAGATACTAAATGTTACCAGGTTATACTTCAGAGATCACACCGTAACCTAGAGAGATACTTAATGTTACCAGGTTACAGTGTACTTCAGAGATCACACCGTAACCTAGAGAGATACTAAATGTTACCAGGTTACAGTGTACTTCAGAGATCACACCGTAACCTAGGGAGATACTAAATGTTACCAGGTTACAGTGTACTTCAGAGATCACACCGTAACCTAGGGAGATACTAAATGTTACCAGGTTACAGTGGACTTCAGAGATCACACCGTAACCTAGGGAGATACTAAATGTTACCAGGTTACAGTGGACTTCAGAGATCACACCATAACCTAGGGAGATACTAAATGTTACCAGGTTATACTTCGGAGATCACACCGTAACCTAGGGAGATACTAAATGTTACCAGGTTACAGTGTACTTCAGAGATCACACTGTAACCTAGAGAGATACTAAATGTTACCAGGTTATACTTCAGAGATCACACCGTAACCTAGAGAGATACTAAATGTTACCAGGTTATACTTCGGAGATCACACCGTAACCTAGGGAGATACAGTGGACTTCAGAGATCACACCGTAACCTAGGGAGATACTAAATGTTACCAGGTTACAGTGTACTTCAGAGATCACACCGTAACCTAGAGAGATACTAAATGTTACCAGGTTACAGTGTACTTCAGAGATCACACCGTAACCTAGGGAGATACTAAATGTTACCAGGTTACAGTGTACTTCAGAGATCACACCGTAACCTAGGGAGATACTAAATGTTACCAGGTTACAGTGTACTTCAGAGATCACACCGTAACCTAGAGAGATACTAAATGTTACCAGGTTACAGTGGACTTCAGAGATCACACCGTGACCTAGGGAGATACTAAATGTTACCAGGTTACAGTGTACCTGTATCTCCAAACAAAAACAGAGTCTGACAGTAATATCCAATATCTGTGGACTAATGTTGCTCCTCAAGCCACACATGAGTTCCACAGCTCCTTTCAGCCATCTAACACTCGTGGTTTTCTCTCTCCGTCAGTGTTGAGAGAATCAAGGTTCTCCTGGACTCCATTACAGCCATCTACCACCAGTTTAAGAAGGACAAGGCTGAGAGACGTCTGCCGTACAACGAGGAACAAATACACAAGTTTGACAAGTAGGTCCGTCTTTTCTGTCCCGCTGACCACGTTTACGTTCTTTTCATGTGATTAAAGTACATGTGGGATTGGACGTGTTCTGACAGGCCTGATGGAAACATGTCCTGACAGGCCTGATGGAAACATGTTCTGACAGGCCTGATGGAAACATGTCCTGACAGGCCTGATGGAAACATGACCTGACAGGCCTGATGGAAACATGACCTGACAGGCCTGATGGAAACATGTCCTAACAGGCCTGATGGAAACATGACCTGACAGGCCTGATGGAAACATGTCCTGACAGGCCTGATGGAAACATGTTCTGACAGGCCTGATGGAAACATGACCTGACAGGCCTGATGGAAACATGTCCTGACAGGCCTGATGGAAACATGTCCTGACAGGCCTGATGGAAACATGACCTGACAGGCCTGATGGAAACATGACCTGACAGGCCTGATGGAAACATGTCCTGACAGGCCTGATGGAAACATGACCTGACAGGCCTGATGGAAACATGTTCTGACAGGCCTGATGGAAACATGTCCTGACAGGCCTGATGGAAACATGACCTGACAGGCCTGATGGAAACATGACCTGACAGGCCTGATGGAAACATGTCCTGACAGGCCTGATGGAAACATGACCTGACAGGCCTGATGGAAACATGACCTGACAGGCCTGATGGAAACATGACCTGACAGGCCTGATGGAAACATGACCTGACAGGCCTGATGGAAACATGACCTGACAGGCCTGATGGAAACATGACCTGACAGGCCTGATGGAAACATGACCTGACAGGCCTGATGGAAACATGACCTGACAGGCCTGATGGAAACATGACCTGACAGGCCTGATGGAAACATGTCCTGACAGGCCTGATGGAAACAGGAGAGAACATGACCTGACAGGCCTGATGGAAACATGTCCTGACAGGCCTGATGGAAACATGACCTGACAGGCCTGATGGAAACAGGAGAGAACATGACCTGACAGGCCTGATGGAAACATGTCCTGACAGGCCTGATGGAAACATGACCTGACAGGCCTGATGGAAACATGACCTGACAGGCCTGATGGAAACATGACCTGACAGGCCTGATGGAAACATGTTCTGACAGGCCTGATGGAAACATGACCTGACAGGCCTGATGGAAACATGACCTGACAGGCCTGATGGAAACATGACCTGACAGGCCTGATGGAAACATGACCTGACAGGCCTGATGGAAAAATGTCCTGACAGGCCTGATGGAAACATGTTCTGACAGGCCTGATGGAAACATGACCTGACAGGCCTGATGGAAACATGTCCTGACAGGCCTGATGGAAACATGACCTGACAGGCCTGATGGAAACATGACCTGACAGGCCTGATGGAAACATGACCTGACAGGCCTGATGGAAACATGACCTGACAGGCCTGATGGAAACATGTCCTGACAGGCCTGATGGAAACATGTCCTGACAGGCCTGATGGAAACATGACCTGACAGGCCTGATGGAAACATGACCTGACAGGCCTGATGGAAACATGACCTGACAGGCCTGATGGAAACATGACCTGACAGGCCTGATGGAAACATGACCTGACAGGCCTGATGGAAACATGACCTGACAGGCCTGATGGAAACATGACCTGACAGGCCTGATGGAAACATGTCCTGACAGGCCTGATGGAAACATGACCTGACAGGCCTGATGGAAACATGTCCTGACAGGCCTGATGGAAACATGACCTGACAGGCCTGATGGAAACATGACCTGACAGGCCTGATGGAAACATGACCTGACAGGCCTGATGGAAACATGACCTGACAGGCCTGATGGAAACATGACCTGACAGGCCTGATGGAAACATGACCTGACAGGCCTGATGGAAACATGACCTGACAGGCCTGATGGAAACATGACCTGACAGGCCTGATGGAAACATGTCCTGACAGGCCTGATGGAAACATGACCTGACAGGCCTGATGGAAACATGACCTGACAGGCCTGATGGAAACATGACCTGACAGGCCTGATGGAAACATGACCTGACAGGCCTGATGGAAACATGTCCTGACAGGCCTGATGGAAACATGTCCTGACAGGCCTGATGGAAACATGACCTGACAGGCCTGATGGAAACATGACCTGACAGGCCTGATGGAAACATGACCTGACAGGCCTGATGGAAACATGTCCTGACAGGCCTGATGGAAACAGCACATTTTGCCGGTAAACATTTTTTTTTTTTACTAAATAACGTCGGCAAGGTGGGATCTTTTTTGCGTCTGTAAAATGAACGATGGGAGAAATGGCAGAGGAAACCCTTCATGCCCAAATATGGATATAACAACCATCACATGGAAGCCAACTTGGAGTGCTCACCTCGTGGTATAAGGGTGGTGGAGATGCACAGTGATATAGCAACCATCACATGGAAGTCAACTTGGAGTCACGTGATTAAATGGCGTGTGGTCTTCCCACGACCATGCAGTTTATTAGGCTACAGATATACTGTAGGACAGATATACTGTAGGACAGATATACTGAAGGACAGATATACTGTAGGACAGATATACTGAAGGACAGATATACTGTAGGACAGATATACTGAAGGACAGATATACTGAAGGACAGATATACTGTAGGACAGATATACTGAAGGACAGATATACTGTAGGACAGATATACTGTAGGACAGATATACTGAAGGACAGATATACTGTAGGACAGATATACTGTAGGACAGATATACTCTAGTACAGATATACTGTAGGACAGATATACTGTAGGACAGATATACTGTAGGACAGATATACTGTAGGACAGATACACTGAAGGACAGATATACTGAAGGACAGATATACTGTAGGACAGATATACTGAAGGACAGATATACTGTAGGACAGATATACTGTAGGACAGATATACTGTAGGACAGATATACTGTAGGACAGATATACTGTAGGACAGATATACTGTAGGAATAAGGGTGGTGGAGATGCACAGTGATGAGGTTGATGCTCCTTTCAATATATATCCAGGGTCTTATTCTGGTGACCTGATGATCCATGATGACATCTGCTCCTCAACCCCAACATTAGTCCTCTATTCATGATGACAGATCTGCTCCTCAACCTCAACATTAGTCCTCCTCTATCCATGATGACAGATCTGCTCCTCAACCCCAACATTAGTCCTCTATCCATGATGACAGATCTGCTCCTCAACCCCAACATTAGTCCTCCTCTATCCATGATGACAGATCTGCTCCTCAACCCCAACATTAGTCCTCTATCCATGATGACAGATCTGCTCCTCAACCCCAACATTAGTCCTCTATCCATGATGACAGATCTGCTCCTCAACCTCAACATTAGTCCTCCTCTATCCATGATGACAGATCTGCTCCTCAACCCCAACATTAGTCCTCTATCCATGATGACAGATCTGCTCCTCAACCCCAACATTAGTCCTCCTCTATCCATGATGGCAGATCTGCTCCTCAACTCCAACATTAGTCCTCTATCCATGATGACAGATCTGCTCCTCAACCTCAACATTAGTCCTCTATCCATGATGACAGATCTGCTCCTCAACCCCAACATTAGTCCTCCTCTATCCATGATGGCAGATCTGCTCCTCAACTCCAACATTAGTCCTCTATCCATGATGACAGATCTGCTCCTCAACCCCAACATTAGTCCTCTATCCATGATGACAGATCTGCTCCTCAACCCCAACATTAGTCCTCCTCTATCCATGATGACAGATCTGCTCCTCAACCCCAACATTAGTCCTCTATCCATGATGACAGATCTGCTCCTCAACCCCAACATTAGTCCTCTATCCATGATGACAGATCTGCTCCTCAACCCCAACATTAGTCCTCTATCCATGATGACAGATCTGCTCCTCAACCCCAACATTAGTCCTCCTCTATCCATGATGACAGATCTGCTCCTCAACCCCAACATTAGTCCTCTATCCATGATGACAGATCTGCTCCTCAACCCCAACATTAGTCCTCCTCTATCCACGATGACAGATCTGCTCCTCAACCTCAACATTAGTCCTCTATCCATGATGACAGATCTGCACCTCAACCCCAACATTAGTCCTCCTCTATCCATGATGACAGATCTGCTCCTCAACATTAGTCCTCTATCCATGATGACAGATCTGCTCCTCAACCCCAACATTAGTCCTCCTCTATCCATGATGACAGATCTGCTCCTCAACCCCAACATTAGTCCTCTATCCATGATGACAAATCTGCTCCTCAACCCCAACATTAGTCCTCTATCCATGATGACAGATCTGCTCCTCAACCCCAACATTAGTCCTCTATCCATGATGACAGATCTGCTCCTCAACATTAGTCCTCTATCCATGATGACAGATCTGCTCCTCAACCCCAACATTAGTCCTCTATCCATGATGACAGATCTGCTCCTCAACATTAGTCCTCTATCCATGATGACAGATCTGCTCCTCAACCCCAACATTAGTCCTCTATCCATGATGACAGATCTGCTCCTCAACATTAGTCCTCTATCCATGATGACAGATCTGCTCCTCAACCCCAACATTAGTCCTCTATCCATGATGACAGATCTGCTCCTCAACATTAGTCCTCCTCTATCCATGATGACAGATCTGCTCCTCAACCTCAACATTAGTCCTCTATCCATGATGACAGATCTGCTCCTCAACATCAGTCCTCTGTCCATGATGACAGATCTGCTCCTCAACATTAGTCCTCCTCTATCCATGATGACAGATCTGCTCCTCAACCCCCACATTAGTCCTCTATCCATGATGACAGATCTGCTCCTCAACATCAGTCCTCTATCCATGATGACAGATCTGCTCCTCAACCCCAACATCAGTCCTCTATCCATGATGACAGATCTGCTCCTCAACCCCCACATTAGTCCTCTATCCATGATGACAGATCTGCTCCTCAACATTAGTCCTCTATCCATGATGACAGATCTGCTCCTCAACATTAGTCCTCTATCCATGATGACAGATCTGCTCCTCAACATTAGTCCTCTATCCATGATGACAGATCTGCTCCTCAACATTAGTCCTCTATCCATGATGACAGATCTGCTCCTCAACCCCCACATTAGTCCTCTATCCATGATGACAGATCTGCTCCTCAACATTAGTCCTCTATCCATGATGACAGATCTGCTCCTTAACCCCAACATTAGTCCTCTATCCATGATGACAGATCTGCTCCTCAACCCCCACATTAGTCCTCTATCCATGATGACAGATCTGCTCCTCAACCCCCACATTAGTCCTCTATCCATGATGACAGATCTGCTCCTCAACCCCAACATTAGTCCTCTATCCATGATGACAGATCTGCTCCTCAACCCCAACATTAGTCCTCTATCCATGATGACAGATCTGCTCCTCAACCCCAACATTAGTCCTCTATCCATGATGACAGATCTGCTCCTCAACCCCAACATCAGTCCTCTATCCATGATGACAGATCTGCTCCTCAACATTAGTCCTCTATCCATGATGACAGATCTGCTCCTCAACATTAGTCCTCTATCCATGATGACAGATCTGCTCCTCAACATCAGTCCTCTATCCATGATGACAGATCTGCTCCTCAACATTAGTCCTCTATCCATGATGACAGATCTGCTCCTCAACCCCAACATCAGTCCTCTATCCATGATGACAGATCTGCTCCTCAACATTAGTCCTCTATCCACGATGACAGATCTGCTCCTCAACATCAGTCCTCTATCCATGATGACAGATCTGCTCCTCAACCCCACAGACAGTGTATATTTTCTGGTTACAGTAATAATAGTAATAGTAATAATATAATGCTCCTCTAACAGACAGAAGCTGGTGTTCCATGCCACCAAAGCCAGGTCTCTGTTTACAGAGGAGTGTGCCATGAAGTACCGCCTCTTCATCTCTAAGAGCGAGGAGTGGATGAGGTAAGTGTCCCGTAATTGAAGGATGTTATCAGATGAGGTCAGTGTGTTCTGTAGATGAAGGTATTAGATGAGGACAGTGTGTTCTGTAGGTGAAGGAAGATATCAGATGAGGTCAGTGTGTTCTGTAGATGAAGGAAGATATCAGATGAGGTCAGTGTGTTCTGTAGATGAAGGTGTCAGATGAGGTCAGTGTGTTATGTAGATGAAGGTGTCAGATGAGGTCAGTGTGTTCTGTAGATGAAGGTATCAGATGAGGTCAGTGTGTTCTGTAGATGAAGGTATTAGATGAGGTCAGTGTGTTCTGTAGATGAAGGAAGATATCAGATGAGGTCAGTGTGTTCTGTAGATGAAGGTGTCAGATGAGGTCAGTGTGTTCTGTAGATGAAGGTATCAGATGAGGTCAGTGTGTTCTGTAGATGAAGGTATTAGATGAGGTCAGTGTGTTCTGTAGATGAAGGTATCAGATGAGGTCAGTGTGTCCTGTAGATGAAGGAAGATATTAGATGAGGTCAGTGTGTTCTGTAGATGAAGGAAGATATCAGATGAGGTCAATGTGTTCTGTAGATGAAGGTATTAGATGAGGTCAGTGTGTCCTGTAGATGAGGGTATCAGATGAGGTCAGTGTGTTCTGTAGATGAAGGTATCAGATGAGGTCAGTGTGTTCTGTAGATGAAGGTATTAGATGAGGACAGTGTGTTCTGTAGATGAAGGTATTAGATGAGGTCAGTGTGTTCTGTAGATGAAGGTATCAGATGAGGTCAGTGTGTTCTGTAGATGAGGGATGATATCAGATGAGGTCAGTGTGTTCTGTAGATGAAGGTATTAGATGAGGTCAGTGTGTTCTGTAGATGAAGGTGTCAGATGAGGTCAGTGTGTTCTGTAGATGAAGGTATTAGATGAGGTCAGTGTGTTCTGTAGATGAAGGTGTCAGATGAGGTCAGTGTGTTCTGTAGATGAAGGTATCAGATGAGGTCAGTGTGTTCTGTAGATGAAGGTATCAGATGAGGTCAGTGTGTTCTGTAGATGAAGGTATCAGATGAGGTCAGTGTGTTCTGTAGATGAAGGTATTAGATGAGGTCAGTGTGTTCTGTAGATGAAGGAAGGTATTAGATGAGTTCAGTGTGTTCTGTAGATGAAGGAAGGTGTCAGATGAGGTCAGTGTGTTCTGTAGATGAAGGTATCAGATGAGGTCAGTGTGTTCTGTAGATGAAGGTATCAGATGAGGTCAGTGTGTCCTGTAGATGAAGGTATCAGATGAGGTCAGTGTGTCCTGTAGATGAAGGTATCAGATGAGGTCAGTGTGTTCTGTAGATGAAGGTATCAGATGAGGTCAGCGTGTTCTGTAGATGAAGGTATCAGATGAGGTCAGCGTGTTCTGTAGATGAAGGTATCAGATGAGGTCAGTGTGTTCTGTAGATGAAGGTATCAGATGAGGACAGTGTGTTCTGTAGATGAAGGTATCAGATGAGGTCAGCGTGTTCTGTAGATGAAGGTATCAGATGAGGTCAGTGTGTTCTGTAGATGAAGGTATCAGATGAGGTCAGTGTGTCCTGTAGATGAGGGATGATATCAGATGAGGTCAGTGTGTTCTGTAGATGAAGGTGTCAGATGAGGACAGTGTGTTCTGTAGATGAAGGTATCAGATGAGGTCAGTGTGTTCTGTAGATGAAGGATGATATCAGATGAGGTCAGTGTGTTCTGTAGATGAAGGATGATATCAGATGAGGTCAGTGTGTTCTGTAGATGAGGGTACCAGATGAGGTCAGTGTGTTCTGTAGATGAGGGATGATATCAGATGAGGTCAGTGTGTTCTGTAGATGAAGGTATTAGATGAGGTCAGTGTGTTCTGTAGATGAGGGATGATATCAGATGAGGTCAGTGTGTTCTGTAGATGAAGGTATTAGATGAGGTCAGTGTGTTCTGTAGATGAGGGATGATATCAGATGAGGTCAGTGTGTTCTGTAGATGAAGGTATCAGATGAGGTCAGTGTGTTCTGTAGATGAGGGTATCAGATGAGGTCAGTGTGTCCTGTAGATGAGGGATGATATCAGATGAGGTCAGTGTGTTCTGTAGATGAAGGTATTAGATGAGGTCAGTGTGTTCTGTAGATGAAGGTATCAGATGAGGTCAGTGTGTTCTGTAGATGAAGGTATCAGATGAGGTCAGTGTGTTCTGTAGATGAAGGAAGATATCAGATGAGGTCAGTGTGTTCTGTAGATGAAGGAAGATATCAGATGAGGTCAGTGTGTTCTGTAGATGAAGGTATCAGATGAGGTCAGTGTGTTCTGTAGATGAAGGTATCAGATGAGGTCAGTGTGTCCTGTAGATGAAGGTATCAGATGAGGTCAGTGTGTTCTGTAGATGAAGGAAGATATCAGATGAGGACAGTGTGTTCTGTAGATGAAGGTATCAGATGAGGTCAATGTGTTCTGTAGATGAAGGTATCAGATGAGGTCAGTGTGTTCTGTAGACGAAGGTATTAGATGAGGTCAGTGTGTTCTGTAGATGCAGGAAGGTGTCAGATGAGGTCAGTGTGTTCTGTAGATGAAGGTGTCAGATGAGGTCAGTGTGTTCTGTAGATGAAGGTATTAGATGCGGTCAGTGTGTTCTGTAGATGAAGGTATTAGATGAGGTCAGTGTGTTCTGTAGATGAAGGTGTCAGATGAGGTCAGTGTGTTCTGTAGATGAAGGTATCAGATGAGGTCAGTGTGTTCTGTAGATGAAGGTATCAGATGAGGTCAGTGTGTTCTGTAGATGAAGGTATCAGATGAGGTCAGTGTGTTCTGTAGATGAAGGTATCAGATGAGGTCAGCGTGTTCTGTAGATGAAGGTATTAGATGAGGTCAGTGTGTTCTGTAGATGAAGGTATTAGATGAGGTCAGTGTGTTCTGTAGATGAAGGTATTAGATGAGGACAGTGTGTTCTGTAGATGAAGGTGTCAGATGAGGTCAGTGTGTTCTGTAGATGAAGGTATCAGATGAGGTCAGTGTGTTCTGTAGATGAAGGTATCAGATGAGGTCAGTGTGTTCTGTAGATGAAGGTATCAGATGAGGTCAGTGTGTTCTGTAGATGAAGGTATCAGATGAGGTCAGTGTGTTCTGTAGATGAAGGTATCAGATGAGGTCAGTGTGTTCTGTAGATGAAGGTATCAGATGAGGTCAGTGTGTTCTGTAGATGAAGGTATCAGATGAGGTCAGTGTGTTCTGTAGATGAAGGTATTAGATGAGGTCAGTGTGTTCTGTAGATGAAGGAATGTATCAGCCTGCTAGAAATGGAAAGATCACATGAGCACCCTGCTGCTAAGCAACCCTGTATGTCTGACTGTTCTGATGACTAACTCCCTGCTGCTAAGCAACCCTGTATGTCTGACTGTTCTGATGACTAACTCCCTGCTGCTAAGCAACCCTGTATGTCTGACTGTTCTGATGACTAACTCCCTGCTGCTAAGCAACCCTGTATGTCTGACTGTTCTGATAACTAACTCCCTGCTGCTAAGCAACCGTGTATGTGTCTGACTGTTCTGATAACTACCTCCCTGCTGCTAAGCAACCGTGTATGTGTCTGTTCTGATAACTAACTCCCTGCTGCTAAGCAACCCTGTATGTCTGACAACTAACTCCCTGCCTGTGTGTCTGACTGTGTATGTGTGTGCGGGTGTATCAATACTGTGTTTATCTCCCCTGTACAGGAAGGTGCATCACGTGAGGAAGCAGCTGATTGGTCTAACCAGCCAATTCAACAGCGTGGAGAAAGAAGTTTCCATGGTGATGGAGAGAGTTATTAAGGTCTGAACACACACACACACACTTACTAAACAATGAAGTAAACAGGAGGTTTCCTCCACTTAGTTGAGGGATGGTGCAGGCAGAGGGAAGAGAGAGGAGAGATGGCCCGGTGTTTTATGTTGGTCTGTGGGAGCAGATTCCCTTAATTATAGACTGGTGTGACTATAGTACGGATTGATTGAAGATCAATTCAAATCTCCCATCATATCGAAGCCAATACGACAATGTCGATTCAACTTTGGAGGGACACAACACACTCCCTGCCCTTCGTCCAGGCTGTTCGGCCCGAACAAAGGGCTGTAGGGCCGTTCCCGAGAACCACATCAGATTTTAATATGGTCGTTACCATTAGGAAAAAAAGAAAATGTCTTGCCCTGACCTAGCTCAATATCTAGGAGTGGGATAACAGAGACTGTGACGTTGCTCAATATCTAGGAGTGGGATAACAGAGACTGTGACGTTGCTCAATATCTAGGAGTGGGATAACAGAGACCGTGACCTAGCTCAATATCTAGGAGTGGGATAACAGAGACCGTGACCTAGCTCAATATCTAGGAGTGGGATAACAGAGACCCTGACCGAGCTCAATATCTAGGAGTGGGATAACACCCAGACCCTGACCTAGCTCAATATCTAGGAGTGGGATAACAGAGACCGTGACCTAGCTCAATATCTAGGAGTGGGATAACAGAGACCGTGACCTAGCTCAATATCTAGGAGTGGGATAACAGAGACCCTGACCGAGCTCAATATCTAGGAGTGGGATAACAGAGACCCTGACCGAGCTCAATATCTAGGAGTGGGATCAGACCCTGACCTAGCTCAATATCTAGGAGTGGGATAACAGAGACCCTGACCGAGCTCAGTATCTAGGAGTGGGATAACAGAGACCCAGACCTTGACCGAGCTCAGTATCTAGGAGTGGGATAACAGAGACCCAGACCCTGACCTAGCTCAATATCTAGGTGTGGGATAACAGAGACCGTGACCTAGCTCAATATCTAGGAGTGGGATAACAGAGACCCAGACCCTGACCGAGCTCAGTATCTAGGAGTGGGATCAGACCCTGACCTAGCTCAATATCTAGGAGTGGGATAACAGAGACCCTGACCTAGCTATATCTAGGAGTGGGATAACACCCAGACCCTGACCTAGCTTAATATCTAGGAGTGGGATAACAGAGACCGTGACCTAGCTCAATATCTAGGAGTGGGATAACAGAGACCCTGACCTAGCTCAATATCTAGGAGTGGGATAACAGAGACCCTGACCTAGCTCAATATCTAGGAGTGGGATAACAGAGACCCTGACCTAGCTCAATATCTAGGAGTGGGATAACAGAGACCCTGACCTAGCTCAATATCTAGGAGTGGGATCAGACCCTGACCTAGCTCAATATCTAGGAGTGGGATAACTCACAGACCCTGACCTAGCTCAATATCTAGGAGTGGGATCAGACCCTGACCTAGCTCAATATCTAGGAGTGGGATCAGACCCTGACCTAGCTCAATATCTAGGAGTGAGATAACACCCAGACCCTGACCTAGCTCAATATCTAGGAGTGGGATAAGAGAGACCCTGACCTAGCTCAATATCTAGGAGTGGGATAACAGAGACCCTGACCTAGCTCAATATCTAGGAGTGGGATAACAGAGACCCTGACCTAGCTCAATATCTAGGAGTGGGATAACAGAGACCCTGACCTAGCTCAATATCTAGGAGTGGGATAACAGAGACCCTGACCTAGCTCAATATCTAGGAGTGGGATCAGACCCTGACCTAGCTCAATATCTAGGAGTGGGATAACTCACAGACCCTGACCTAGCTCAATATCTAGGAGTGGGATCAGACCCTGACCTAGCTCAATATCTAGGAGTGGGATCAGACCCTGACCTAGCTCAATATCTAGGAGTGAGATAACACCCAGACCCTGACCTAGCTCAATATCTAGGAGTGGGATAAGAGAGACCCTGACCTAGCTCAATATCTAGGAGTGGGATAACAGAGACCCTGACCTAGCTCAATATCTAGGAGTGGGATAACAGAGACCGTGACCTAGCTCAATATCTAGGAGTGGGATAACAGAGACCCTGACCTAGCTCAATATGTAGGAGTGGGATAACAGAGACCCTGACCTAGCTCAATATGTAGGAGTGGGATAACAGAGACCCTGACCTAGCTCAATATCTAGGAGTGGGATAACAGAGACCCTGACCTAGCTCAATATCTAGGAGTGGGATACCAGAGACTGTGACGTTGCTCAATATCTAGGAGTGGGATAACAGAGACCGTGACCTAGCTCAATATCTAGGAGTGGGATAACAGAGACTGTGACCTAGCTCAATATCTAGGAGTGGGATAACAGAGACCCTGACCTAGCTCAATATCTAGGAGTGGGATAACAGAGACCCAGACCCTGACCGAGCTCAATATCTAGGAGTGGGATAAGAGACCCTGACCTAGCTCAATATCTAAGAGTGGGATAACAGAGACCCTGACCTAGCTATATCTAGGAGTGGGATAACAGAGACCGTGACCTAGCTCAATATCTAGGAGTGGGATAACAGAGACCCTGACCTAGCTCAATATCTAGGAGTGGGATAACAGACCCTGACCTAGCTCAATATCTAGGAGTGGGATCAGACCCTGACCTAGCTCAATATCTAGGAGTGGGATAAGAGACCCTGACCTAGCTCAATATCTAGGAGTGGGATAACAGAGACCCTGACCTAGCTATATCTAGGAGTGGGATAACAGAGACCGTGACCTAGCTCAATATCTAGGAGTGGGATAACAGAGACCCTGACCTAGCTCAATATCTAGGAGTGGGATAACAGACCCTGACCTAGCTCAATATCTAGGAGTGGGATAAGAGACCCTGACCTAGCTCAATATCTAGGAGTGGGATAAGAGACCCTGACCTAGCTCAATATCTAGGAGTGGGATAACAGAGACCCTGACCTAGCTATATCTAGGAGTGGGATAACACCCAGACCCTGACCTAGCTCAATATCTAGGAGTGGGATAACAGAGACCGTGACCTAGCTCAATATCTAGGAGTGGGATAACAGAGACCCTGACCTAGCTATATCTAGGAGTGGGATAACACCCAGACCCTGACCTAGCTCAATATCTAGGAGTGGGATAACAGAGACCGTGACCTAGCTCAATATCTAGGAGTGGGATAACAGAGACCTTGACCTAGATCAATATCTAGGAGTGGGATACCAGAGACCCTGACCTAGCTATATCTAGTTGTGGGATAACACCCAGACCCTGACCTAGCTATATCTAGGAGTGGGATAACAGAGACCCAGACCCTGACCGAGCTCAATATCTAGGAGTGGGATAAGAGACCCTGACCTAGCTCAATATCTAAGAGTGGGATAACAGAGACCCTGACCTAGCTATATCTAGGAGTGGGATAACAGAGACCCTGACCTAGCTATATCTAGGAGTGGGATAACAGAGACCGTGACCTAGCTCAATATCTAGGAGTGGGATAACAGAGACCCTGACCTAGCTCAATATCTAGGAGTGGGATCAGACCCTGACCTAGCTCAATATCTAGGAGTGGGATCAGACCCTGACCTAGCTCAATATCTAGGAGTGGGATAAGAGACCCTGACCTAGCTCAATATCTAGGAGTGGGATAACAGAGACCCTGACCTAGCTATATCTAGGAGTGGGATAACAGAGACCGTGACCTAGCTCAATATCTAGGAGTGGGATAACAGAGACCCTGACCTAGCTCAATATCTAGGAGTGGGATAACAGACCCTGACCTAGCTCAATATCTAGGAGTGGGATAAGAGACCCTGACCTAGCTCAATATCTAGGAGTGGGATAAGAGACCCTGACCTAGCTCAATATCTAGGAGTGGGATAACAGAGACCCTGACCTAGCTATATCTAGGAGTGGGATAACACCCAGACCCTGACCTAGCTCAATATCTAGGAGTGGGATAACAGAGACCGTGACCTAGCTCAATATCTAGGAGTGGGATAACAGAGACCTTGACCTAGATCAATATCTAGGAGTGGGATACCAGAGACCCTGACCTAGCTATATCTAGTTGTGGGATAACACCCAGACCCTGACCTAGCTATATCTAGGAGTGGGATAACACCCAGACCCTGACCTAGCTCAATATCTAGGAGTGGGATAACAGAGACCCTGACCTAGCTCAATATCTAGGAGTGGGATAACAGAGACCCTGACCTAGCTCAATATCTAGGAGTGGGATCAGACCCTGACCTAGCTCAATATCTAGGAGTGGGATCAGACCCTGACCTAGCTCAATATCTAGGAGTGGGATCAGACCCTGACCTAGCTCAATATCTAGGAGTGGGGTAAATCCCAGACCCTGACCTAGCTCAATATCTAGGAGTGGGATAAGACCCTGACCTAGCTCAATATCTAGGAGTGGGGTAACTCCCAGACCCTGACCTAGCTCAATATCTAGGAGTGGGATCAGACCCTGACCGAGCTCAATATCTAGGAATGGGATCAGACCCTGACCGAGCTCAATATCTAGGAGTGGGATCAGACCCTGACCGAGCTCAATATCTAGGAGTGGGATCAGACCCTGACCGAGCTCAATATCTAGGAGTGGGATCAGACCCTGACCGAGCTCAATATCTAGGAGTGGGATAACACCCAGACCCTGACCTAGCTCAATATCTAGGAGTGGGATCAGACCCTGACCAAGCTCAATATCTAGGAGTGGGGTAACTCCCAGACCCTGACCTAGCTCAATATCTAGGAGTGGGATCAGACCCTGACCTAGCTCAATATCTAGGAGTGGGGTAACTCCCAGACCCTGACCTAGCTCAATATCTAGGAGTGGGATCAGACCCTGACCTAGCTCAATATCTAGGAGTGGGATAACAGAGACCCTGACCTAGCTCAATATCTAGGAGTGGGGTAACTCCCAGACCCTGACCTAGCTCAATATCTACGAGTGGGATCAGACCCTGACCGAGCTCAATATCTAGGAGTGGGATAACACCCAGACCCTGACCGAGCTCAATATCTAGGAGTGGGGTAACACCCAGACCCTGACCGAGCTCAATATCTAGGAGTGGGATAAGAACAAGACTACAGCCTCCATAATGTGACCGTTAGGCTTGCCACCCTTTGGACTGAATAGGGGCAACAGTTTTGATTACATTTCTAATTAATGGCTTTCTGTCCGTTAAGAACCACTGATGTGCTACCGCTTAGTAGCATTTCTGACCATGCTAACATGGATTCAGAGTTAAAAAACCAGGACCAACAACTACCGTTTAGTAACATTTCTGACTATGCTAACATGGTTTCAGAGTTAAAAAACTAGGACCAACAGCTACTGTTTTGTAGCATTTCTGACTATGCTAACATGGTTTCAGAGTTAAAAAACTAGGACCAACAGCTACTGTTTTGTAGCATTTCTGACCATGCTAACATGGTCTCAGACTAATCTCAGTTATCAAACCAGGACCAACAACTAACGTTTAGTAGCATTTCTGACCATGCTAACATGGATTCAGAGTTAAAAAACCAGGACCAACAACTACCGTTTAGTAGCATTTCTGACTATGCTAACATGGTTTCAGAGTTAAAAAACTAGGACCAACAGCTACTGTTTTGTAGCATTTCTGACCATGCTAACATGGTCTCAGACTAATCTCAGTTATCAAACCAGGACCAACAGCTACTGTTTTGTAGCATTTCTGACCATGCTAACATGGTTTCAGAGTTAAAAAACCAGGACCAACAACTAACGTTTTGTAGCATTTCTGACCATGCTGACATGGATTCAGAGTTATAAAACTAGGACCAACAACTACTGTTTTGTAGCATTTCTGACCATGCTAACATGGTTTCAGACTAATCTCAGTTATAAAACCAGGACCAACAGCTACCGTTTAGTAGCATTTCTGACCATGCTAACATGGTCTCAGAGCTATCAAACCAGGACCAACAACTACCGTTTAGTAGCATTTCTGACCATGCTAACATGATTTCAGAGTTAAAAAACCAGGACCAACAACTACCGTTTAGTAGCATTTCTGACCATGCTAACATGGTTTCAGACTAATCTCAGTTATCAAACCAGGACCAACAGCTACCGTTTAGTAACATTTCTGACCATGCTAACATGGATTCAGAGTTATAAAACCAGGACCAACAGCTACCGTTTAGTAGCATTTCTGACCATGCTAACATGGATTCAGAGTTATAAAACCAGGACCAACAACTACCGTTTAGTAGCATTTCTGACTATGCTAACATGGTTTCAGAGTTAAAAAACTAGGACCAACAGCTACTGTTTTGTAGCATTTCTGACCATGCTAACATGGTCTCAGACTAATCTCAGTTATCAAACCAGGACCAACAGCTACTGTTTTGTAGCATTTCTGACCATGCTAACATGGTTTCAGAGTTAAAAAACCAGGACCAACAACTAACGTTTTGTAGCATTTCTGACCATGCTGACATGGATTCAGAGTTATAAAACCAGGACCAACAACTACTGTTTTGTAGCATTTCTGACCATGCTAACATGGTTTCAGACTAATCTCAGTTATAAAACCAGGACCAACAGCTACCGTTTAGTAGCATTTCTGACCATGCTAACATGGTCTCAGAGCTATCAAACCAGGACCAACAACTACCGTTTAGTAGCATTTCTGACCATGCTAACATGATTTCAGAGTTAAAAAACCAGGACCAACAACTACCGTTTAGTAGCATTTCTGACCATGCTAACATGGTTTCAGACTAATCTCAGTTATCAAACCAGGACCAACAGCTACCGTTTAGTAACATTTCTGACCATGCTAACATGGATTCAGAGTTATAAAACCAGGACCAACAACTACCGTTTAGTAGCATTTCTGACCATGCTAACATGGATTCAGAGTTATAAAACCAGGACCAACAACTCGGTTCTGCATAACAGAAGCAGCTAAATAGAGTACCAGTCAACGTTTGGACACACCTCCTCATTCAAGGGGTTTTCTCTATTTTTACTATGTTCTACATTGTACAATAATAGTAAAGACATCAAAACTATTAAATAACACATATGGAATCTCATGTAGTAACCAGAAAAGTGTTCAACAAATCAAAATATATTTGAGATTCTTCAAAGTCGCCACGTTTTGTCTTGATGACCGCTTTGCATGGGGGAGGAGACATTGTGGTGCATGAATTTATTTTTTGGCTTCAGACCAATGCCTATTCTCCCTTAAAAGATGTTTTTTAATTGTTAATATCCATGTTTGTGTGTTGTAGCTACAGGAGCAGTTACCTGGTAAGGTGCTACCTCTGGCATCCAGTGGTATGGTGAAGCCTCAAGCCTACCTCAGCCAGAGCACCTTGGTAGAGATGACCCTGGGGTGAGTTACTGTCCCTGACCTTTAACCCCTGACCTTACGTCAGCCAGAGCACCTTGGTAGAGATGACCCTGGGGTGAGTTACTGTCCCTAACCGTTAACCCTTAACCCCTGACCTTACCTCAGCCAGAGCACCTTGGTAGAGATGACCCTGGGGTGAGTTACTGTCCCTGACCTTTAACCCCTGAACTTACCTCAGCCAGAGCACCTTGGTAGAGATGGCCCTGGGGTAAGTTACTGTCCCTGACCTTTAACCCCTGACCTTAGCTCAGCCAGAGCACCTTGGTAGAGATGACCCTGGGGTGAGTTACTGTCCCTGACCACTAACCGTTAACCCTTAACCCCTGACCTTACCTCAGCCAGGGCACCTTGGTAGAGATGACCCTGGGGTGAGTTACTGTCCCTGACCTTTAACCCCTGACCTTACCTCAGCCAGAGCACCTTGGTAGAGATGACCCTGGGGTGAGTTACTGTCCCTAACCCTTAACCCCTGACCTTACCTCAGCCAGAGCACCTTGGTAGAGATGACCCAGGGGTGAGTTACTGTTCCTGGCCCCTAACCGTTAACCCTTAACCCCTGACCTTACCTCAGCCAGAGGGCCATGGTAGATATGACCCCCAACCGTTAACCCATAACCCCTGATCTTAGCTCAGCCAGAGGGCCATGGTAGATATGACCCTGGGGTGAGTTACTGTCCCTGACCCCTAACCGTTAACCCCTGACCCTACATCAGTCAGATCACCCTGGTAGAGATGACCCTGGGGTGAGTTACTGTCCCTGACCTTACATCAGTCAGATCACCCTGGTAGAGATGACCCTGGGGTGAGTTACTGTCCCTGACCCCTAACCGTTAACCCCTGACCTTACATCAGTCAGATCACCCTGGTAGAGATGCCCCTGGGGTGAGTTACTGTCCCTGACCCTACATCAGTCAGATCACCCTGGTAGAGATGACCCTGGGGTGAGTTACTGTCCCTGACCCCTAACCGTTAACCCCTGACCTTACATCAGTCAGATCACCCTGGTAGAGATGACCCTGGGGTGAGTTACTGTCCCTGACCCCTAACCGTTAACCCCTGACCCTACATCAGTCAGATCACCCTGGTAGAAATGACCCTGGGGTGAGTTACTCTCCCTGACCCTACATCAGTCAGATCACCCTGGTAGAGATGACCCTGTGGTTAGTTACTCTCCCTGACCCTACATCAGTCAGATCACCCTGGTAGAGATGACCCTGTGGTGAGTTACTGTCCCTGACCCTACATCAGTCAGATCACCCTGGTAGAGATGACCCTGGGGTGAGTTACTGTCCCTGACCCCTAACCGTTAACCCCTGACCCTACATCAGTCAGATCACCCTGGTAGAGATGACCCTGGGGTGAGTTACTGTCCCTGACCCTACATCAGTCAGATCACCCTGGTAGAGATGCCCCTGGGGTGAGTTACTCTCCCTGACCTTACATCAGTCAGATCACCCTGGTAGAGATGACCCTGGGGTGAGTTACTGTCCCTGACCCTACATCAGTCAGATCACCCTGGTAGAGATGCCCCTGGGTAAGTCTCACTATCATGTTGTTCCATCTGAGGACATGTTTGTTGACTTGAGGGATGATCTATAACCAGTGGGACACTATTCTACCATCTCAGTGTCCAGTGTTAACCAGGGGACACTATTCTACCATCTCAGTGTCCAGTGTTAACCAGTGGGACGATAGTCTACCATCTCAGTGTCCAGTGTTAACCAGTGGGATGATATTCCACCTTCCCAGTGTCCAGTGTTAACCAGTGGGATGATATTCCACCTTCCCAGTGTCCAGTGTTAACCAGTGGGATGATATTCCACCTCCCCAGTGTCCAGTGTTAACCAGGGGGATGATATTCCACCTTCCCAGTGTCCAGTGTTAACCAGGGGGATGATATTCCACCTCCCCAGTGTTAACCAGTGGGATGATATTCCACCTTCCCAGTGTTAACCAGGGGGATGATATTCCACCTCCCCAGTGTCCAGTGTTAACCAGGGGGATGATATTCCACCTTCCCAGTGTCCAGTGTTAACCAGGGGGATGATATTCCACCTTCCCAGTGTCCAGTGTTAACCAGGGGGATGATATTCCACCTTCCCAGTGTCCAGTGTTAACCAGGGGGATGATATTCCACCTCCCCAGTGTTAACCAGGGGGATGATATTCCACCTTCCCAGTGTCCAGTGTTAACCAGGGGGATGATATTCCACCTTCCCAGTGTCCAGTGTTAACCAGGGGGATGATATTCCACCTTCCCAGTGTCCAGTGTTAACCAGGGGGATGATATTCCACCTCCCCAGTGTTAACCAGGGGGATGATATTCCACCTCCCCAGTGTTAACCAGGGGGATGATATTCCACCTCCCCAGTGTCCAGTGTTAACCAGGGGGATGATATTCCACCTTCCCAGTGCCCAGTGTTAACCAGTGGGATGATATTCCAACTTCCCAGTGTCCAGTGTTAACCAGGGGGATGATATTCCACCTTCCCAGTGTCCAGTGTTAACCAGGGGGATGATATTCCACCTTCCCAGTGTCCAGTGTTAACCAGGGGGATGATATTCCACCTTCCCAGTGTCCAGTGTTAACTAGTGGGATGATATTCCAACTTCCCAGTGTCCAGTGTTAACCAGGGGGATGCTATTCCACCTTCCCAGTGTCCAGTGTTAACCAGGGGGATGATATTCCACCTTCCCAGTGTCCAGTGTTAACCAGTGGGACGATAGTCTACCATCTCAGTGTCCAGTGTTAACCAGGGGGATGACATTCCACCTTCCCAGTGTCCAGTGTTAACCAGTGGGACGATAGTCTACCATCTCAGTGTCCAGTGTTAACCAGGGGGATGATATTCCACCTCCCCAGTGTTAACCAGTGGGATGATAGTCTACCATCTCAGTGTCCAGTGTTAACCAGGGGGATGACATTCCACCTTCCCAGTGTCCAGTGTTAACCAGTGGGATGATATTCCACCTCCCCAGTGTCCAGTGTTAACCAGTGGGATGATATTCCACCTCCCCAGTGTTAACCAGTGGGATGATATTCCACCTTCCCAGTGTTAACCAGGGGGATGACATTCCACCTTCCCAGTGTCCAGTGTTAACCAGTGGGATGATATTCCACCTCCCCAGTGTTAACCAGGGAATGATATTCCACCTTCCCAGTGTCCAGTGTTAACCAGGGGGATGATATTCCACCTTCCCAGTGTCCAGTGTTAACCAGTGGGATGATATTCCACCTTCCCAGTGTCCAGTGTTAACCAGTGGGATGATATTCCACCTCCCCAGTGTTAACCAGTGGGATGATATTCCACCTTCCTAGTGTCCAGTGTTAACCAGGGGGATGACATTCCACCTTCCCAGTGTCCAGTGTTAACCAGTGGGATGATATTCCACCTTCCCAGTGTCCAGTGTTAACCAGTGGGATGATATTCCACCTTCCCAGTGTCCAGTGTTAACCAGTGGGATGATATTCCACCTTCCCAGTGTCCAGTGTTAACCAGTGGGATGATATTCCACCTTCCCAGTGTCCAGTGTTAACCAGGGGGATGATATTCCACCTTCCCAGTGTCCAGTGTTAACCAGGGGGATGACATTCCACCTTCCCAGTGTCCAGTGTTAACCAGTGGGATGATATTCCACCTTCCCAGTGTCCAGTGTTAACCAGGGGGATGATATTCCACCTTCCCAGTGTTAACCAGTGGGATGATATTCCACCTTCGCAGTGTCCAGTGTTAACCAGTGGGAATATATTCCACCTTCCCAGTGTCCAGTGTTAACCAGGGGGATGATATTCCACCTTCCCAGTGTCCAGTGTTAACCAGTGGGATGATATTCCACCTCCCCAGTGTTAACCAGGGGGATGATATTCCACCTCCCCAGTGTTAACCAGGGGGATGATATTCCACCTTCCCAGTGTCCAGTGTTAACCAGTGGGATGATATTCCACCTTCCCAGTGTCCAGTGTTAACCAGTGGGATGATATTCCACCTTCCCAGTGTCCAGTGTTAACCAGTGGGATGATATTCCACCTTCCCAGTGTCCAGTGTTAACCAGGGGGATGATATTCCACCTCCCCAGTGTTAACCAGTGGGATGATATACCACCTTCCCAGTGTTAACCAGGGGGATGATATTCCACCTTCCCAGTGTCCAGTGTTAACCAGTGGGATGATATTCCACCTTCCCAGTGTCCAGTGTTAACCAGTGGGATGATATTCCACCTTCCCAGTGTCCAGTGTTAACCAGGGGGATGATATTCCACCTCCCCAGTGTTAACCAGGGGGATGATATTCCACCTTCCCAGTGTTAACCAGGGGGATGATATTCCACCTTCCCAGTGTCCAGTGTTAACCAGGGGATGATATTCCACCTTCCCAGTGTCCAGTGTTAACCAGTGGGATGATATTCCACCTTCCCAGTGTTAACCAGGGGGATGATATTCCACCTTCCCAGTGTCCAGTGTTAACCAGGGGATGATATTCCACCTTCCCAGTGTCCAGTGTTAACCAGTGGGATGATATTCCACCTTCCCAGTGTCCAGTGTTAACCAGGGGGATGATATTCCACCTTCCCAGTGTTAACCAGTGGGATGATATTCCACCTCCCCAGTGTCCAGTGTTAACCAGGGGGATGATATTCCACCTTCCCAGTGTCCAGTGTTAACCAGGGGGATGATATTCCACCTTCCCAGTGTCCAGTGTTAACCAGGGGGATGATATTCCACCTTCCCAGTGTCCAGTGTTAACCAGGGGGATGATATTCCACCTTCCCAGTGTTCAGTGTTAACCAGGGGATGATATTCCACCTTCCCAGTGTCCAGTGTTAACCAGTGGGATGATATTCCACCTTCCCAGTGTTCAGTGTTAACCAGGGGGATGATATTCCACCTTCCCAGTGTCCAGTGTTAACCAGGGGGATGATATTCCACCTTCCCAGTGTTCAGTGTTAACCAGGGGGATGATATTCCACCTTCCCAGTGTCCAGTGTTAACCAGTGGGATGATATACCACCTTCCCAGTGTTAACCAGGGGGATGATATTCCACCTCCCCAGTGTTAACCAGGGGGATGATATTCTACCTTCCCAGTGTCCAGTGTTAACCAGTGGGATGATATTCCACCTTCCCAGTGTCCAGTGTTAACCAGTGGGATGATATTCCACCTTCCCAGTGTCCAGTGTTAACCAGGGGGATGATATTCCACCTTCCCAGTGCCCAGTGTTAACCAGTGGGATGATATTCCAACTTCCCAGTGTCCAGTGTTAACCAGGGGGATGATATTCCACCTTCCCAGTGTCCAGTGTTAACCAGGGGGTGATATTCCACCTTCCCAGTGTCCAGTGTTAACCAGGGGGATGATATTCCACCTTCCCAGTGTCCAGTGTTAACCAGTGGGATGATATTCCAACTTCCCAGTGTCCAGTGTTAACCAGGGGATGCTATTCCACCTTCCCAGTGTTCAGTGTTAACCAGGGGGATGATATTCCACCTTCCCAGTGTCCAGTGTTAACCAGTGGGATGATATACCACCTTCCCAGTGTTAACCAGGGGATGATATTCCACCTCCCCAGTGTTAACCAGGGGGATGATATTCTACCTTCCCAGTGTCCAGTGTTAACCAGTGGGATGATATTCCACCTTCCCAGTGTCCAGTGTTAACCAGTGGGATGATATTCCACCTTCCCAGTGTCCAGTGTTAACCAGGGGGATGATATTCCACCTTCCCAGTGCCCAGTGTTAACCAGTGGGATGATATTCCAACTTCCCAGTGTCCAGTGTTAACCAGGGGGATTATATTCCACCTTCCCAGTGTCCAGTGTTAACCAGGGGGATGATATTCCACCTTCCCAGTGTCCAGTGTTAACCAGTGGGATGATATACCACCTTCCCAGTGTTAACCAGGGGGATGATATTCCACCTCCCCAGTGTTAACCAGGGGGATGATATTCTACCTTCCCAGTGTCCAGTGTTAACCAGTGGGATGATATTCCACCTTCCCAGTGTCCAGTGTTAACCAGTGGGATGATATTCCACCTTCCCAGTGTCCAGTGTTAACCAGGGGGATGATATTCCACCTTCCCAGTGCCCAGTGTTAACCAGTGGGATGATATTCCAACTTCCCAGTGTCCAGTGTTAACCAGGGGGATGATATTCCACCTTCCCAGTGTCCAGTGTTAACCAGGGGGATGATATTCCACCTTCCCAGTGTCCAGTGTTAACCAGGGGGATGATATTCCACCTTCCCAGTGTCCAGTGTTAACCAGTGGGATGATATTCCAACTTCCCAGTGTCCAGTGTTAACCAGGGGGATGCTATTCCACCTTCCCAGTGTTCAGTGTTAACCAGGGGGATGATATTCCACCTTCCCAGTGTCCAGTGTTAACCAGTGGGATGATATACCACCTTCCCAGTGTTAACCAGGGGGATGATATTCCACCTCCCCAGTGTTAACCAGGGGGATGATATTCTACCTTCCCAGTGTCCAGTGTTAACCAGTGGGATGATATTCCACCTTCCCAGTGTCCAGTGTTAACCAGTGGGATGATATTCCACCTTCCCAGTGTCCAGTGTTAACCAGGGGGATGATATTCCACCTTCCCAGTGCCCAGTGTTAACCAGTGGGATGATATTCCAACTTCCCAGTGTCCAGTGTTAACCAGGGGGATGATATTCCACCTTCCCAGTGTCCAGTGTTAACCAGGGGGATGATATTCCACCTTCCCAGTGTCCAGTGTTAACCAGGGGGATGATATTCCACCTTCCCAGTGTCCAGTGTTAACCAGTGGGATGATATTCCAACTTCCCAGTGTCCAGTGTTAACCAGGGGGATGCTATTCCACCTTCCCAGTGTTCAGTGTTAACCAGGGGGATGATATTCCACCTTCCCAGTGTCCAGTGTTAACCAGTGGGACGATAGTCTACCATCTCAGTGTCCAGTGTTAACCAGGGGGATGACATTCCACCTTCCCAGTGTCCAGTGTTAACCAGTGGGACGATAGTCTACCATCTCAGTGTCCAGTGTTAACCAGGGGGATGATATTCCACCTCCCCAGTGTTAACCAGTGGGATGATAGTCTACCATCTCAGTGTCCAGTGTTAACCAGGGGGATGACATTCCACCTTCCCAGTGTCCAGTGTTAACCAGTGGGATGATATTCCACCTCCCCAGTGTCCAGTGTTAACCAGTGGGATGATATTCCACCTCCCCAGTGTTAACCAGTGGGATGATATTCCACCTTCCCAGTGTTAACCAGGGGGATGACATTCCACCTTCCCAGTGTCCAGTGTTAACCAGTGGGATGATATTCCACCTCCCCAGTGTTAACCAGGGAATGATATTCCACCTTCCCAGTGTCCAGTGTTAACCAGGGGGATGATATTCCACCTTCCCAGTGTCCAGTGTTAACCAGTGGGATGATATTCCACCTTCCCAGTGTCCAGTGTTAACCAGTGGGATGATATTCCACCTCCCCAGTGTTAACCAGTGGGATGATATTCCACCTTCCTAGTGTCCAGTGTTAACCAGGGGGATGACATTCCACCTTCCCAGTGTCCAGTGTTAACCAGTGGGATGATATTCCACCTTCCCAGTGTCCAGTGTTAACCAGTGGGATGATATTCCACCTTCCCAGTGTCCAGTGTTAACCAGTGGGATGATATTCCACCTTCCCAGTGTCCAGTGTTAACCAGTGGGATGATATTCCACCTTCCCAGTGTCCAGTGTTAACCAGGGGGATGATATTCCACCTTCCCAGTGTCCAGTGTTAACCAGGGGGATGACATTCCACCTTCCCAGTGTCCAGTGTTAACCAGTGGGATGATATTCCACCTTCCCAGTGTCCAGTGTTAACCAGGGGGATGATATTCCACCTTCCCAGTGTTAACCAGTGGGATGATATTCCACCTTCGCAGTGTCCAGTGTTAACCAGTGGGAATATATTCCACCTTCCCAGTGTCCAGTGTTAACCAGGGGGATGATATTCCACCTTCCCAGTGTCCAGTGTTAACCAGTGGGATGATATTCCACCTCCCCAGTGTTAACCAGGGGGATGATATTCCACCTCCCCAGTGTTAACCAGGGGGATGATATTCCACCTTCCCAGTGTTAACCAGGGGGATGATATTCCACCTTCAGTGTCCAGTGTTAACCAGTGGGATGATATTCCACCTTCCCAGTGTCCAGTGTTAACCAGGGGGATAATATTCCACCTTCCCAGTGTCCAGTGTTAACCAGTGGGATGATATTCCACCTTCCCAGTGTCCAGTGTTAACCAGTGGTATGATATTCCACCTTCCCAGTGTCCAGTGTTAACCAGTGGGATGATATTCCACCTTCCCAGTGTCCAGTGTTAACCAGTGGGATGATATTCCACCTTCCCAGTGTCCAGTGTTAACCAGGGGGATGATATTCCACCTCCCCAGTGTTAACCAGTGGGATGATATACCACCTTCCCAGTGTTAACCAGGGGGATGATATTCCACCTTCCCAGTGTCCAGTGTTAACCAGTGGGATGATATTCCACCTTCCCAGTGTCCAGTGTTAACCAGTGGGATGATATTCCACCTTCCCAGTGTCCAGTGTTAACCAGGGGGATGATATTCCACCTCCCCAGTGTTAACCAGTGGGATGATATACCACCTTCCCAGTGTTAACCAGGGGGATGATATTCCACCTTCCCAGTGTCCAGTGTTAACCAGTGGGATGATATTCCACCTTCCCAGTGTCCAGTGTTAACCAGTGGGATGATATTCCACCTTCCCAGTGTCCAGTGTTAACCAGGGGGATGATATTCCACCTCCCCAGTGTTAACCAGGGGGATGATATTCCACCTTCCCAGTGTTAACCAGGGGATGATATTCCACCTTCCCAGTGTCCAGTGTTAACCAGGGGATGATATTCCACCTTCCCAGTGTCCAGTGTTAACCAGTGGGATGATATTCCACCTTCCCAGTGTTAACCAGGGGGATGATAGTCCACCTTCCCAGTGTCCAGTGTTAACCAGGGGATGATATTCCACCTTCCCAGTGTCCAGTGTTAACCAGTGGGATGATATTCCACCTTCCCAGTGTCCAGTGTTAACCAGGGGGATGATATTCCACCTTCCCAGTGTTAACCAGTGGGATGATATTCCACCTCCCCAGTGTCCAGTGTTAACCAGGGGGATGATATTCCACCTTCCCAGTGTCCAGTGTTAACCAGGGGGATGATATTCCACCTTCCCAGTGTCCAGTGTTAACCAGGGGGATGATATTCCACCTTCCCAGTGTCCAGTGTTAACCAGGGGATGATATTCCACCTTCCCAGTGTTCAGTGTTAACCAGGGGGATGATATTCCACCTTCCCAGTGTCCAGTGTTAACCAGTGGGATGATATTCCACCTTCCCAGTGTTCAGTGTTAACCAGGGGGATGATATTCCACCTTCCCAGTGTCCAGTGTTAACCAGGGGGATGATATTCCACCTTCCCAGTGTTCAGTGTTAACCAGGGGGATGATATTCCACCTTCCCAGTGTCCAGTGTTAACCAGTGGGATGATATACCACCTTCCCAGTGTTAACCAGGGGGATGATATTCCACCTCCCCAGTGTTAACCAGGGGGATGATATTCTACCTTCCCAGTGTCCAGTGTTAACCAGTGGGATGATATTCCACCTTCCCAGTGTCCAGTGTTAACCAGTGGGATGATATTCCACCTTCCCAGTGTCCAGTGTTAACCAGTGGGATGATATTCCACCTTCCCAGTGTCCAGTGTTAACCAGTGGGATGATATTCCACCTTCCCAGTGTCCAGTGTTAACCAGGGGGATGATATTCCACCTCCCCAGTGTTAACCAGGGGGATGATATTCCACCTTCCCAGTGTTAACCAGTGGGATGATATTCCACCTTCCCAGTGTCCAGTGTTAACCAGGGGGATGATATTCCACCTTCCCAGTGTCCAGTGTTAACCAGTGGGATGATATTCCACCTTCCCAGTGTCCAGTGTTAACCAGTGGGATGATATTCCACCTCCCCAGTGTCCAGTGTTAACCAGTGGGATGATATTCCACCTCCCCAGTGTTAACCAGTGGGATGATATTCCACCTTCCCAGTGTTAACCAGGGGGATGACATTCCACCTTCCCAGTGTCCAGTGTTAACCAGTGGGATGATATTCCACCTCCCCAGTGTTAACCAGGGAATGATATTCCACCTTCCCAGTGTCCAGTGTTAACCAGGGGGATGATATTCCACCTTCCCAGTGTCCAGTGTTAACCAGTGGGATGATATTCCACCTTCCCAGTGTCCAGTGTTAACCAGTGGGATGATATTCCACCTCCCCAGTGTTAACCAGTGGGATGATATTCCACCTTCCTAGTGTCCAGTGTTAACCAGGGGGATGACATTCCACCTCCCCAGTGTCCAGTGTTAACCAGTGGGATGATATTCCACCTCCCCAGTGTTAACCAGTGGGATGATATTCCACCTTCCCAGTGTTAACCAGGGGGATGACATTCCACCTTCCCAGTGTCCAGTGTTAACCAGTGGGATGATATTCCACCTTCCCAGTGTTAACCAGGGGGATGACATTCCACCTTCCCAGTGTCCAGTGTTAACCAGTGGGATGATATTCCACCTCCCCAGTGTTAACCAGGGAATGATATTCCACCTTCCCAGTGTCCAGTGTTAACCAGGGGGATGATATTCCACCTTCCCAGTGTCCAGTGTTAACCAGTGGGATGATATTCCACCTTCCCAGTGTCCAGTGTTAACCAGTGGGATGATATTCCACCTTCCCAGTGTCCAGTGTTAACCAGTGGGATGATATTCCACCTTCCCAGTGTCCAGTGTTAACCAGTGGGATGATATTCCACCTTCCCAGTGTTAACCAGGGGGATGATATTCCACCTTCCCAGTGTCCAGTGTTAACCAGGGGATGATATTCCACCTTCCCAGTGTCCAGTGTTAACCAGTGGGATGATATTCCACCTTCCCAGTGTCCAGTGTTAACCAGGGGGATGATATTCCACCTTCCCAGTGTTAACCAGTGGGATGATATTCCACCTCCCCAGTGTCCAGTGTTAACCAGGGGGATGATATTCCACCTTCCCAGTGTCCAGTGTTAACCAGGGGGATGATATTCCACCTTCCCAGTGTCCAGTGTTAACCAGGGGGATGATATTCCACCTTCCCAGTGTCCAGTGTTAACCAGGGGGATGATATTCCACCTTCCCAGTGTTCAGTGTTAACCAGGGGGATGATATTCCACCTTCCCAGTGTCCAGTGTTAACCAGTGGGATGATATTCCACCTTCCCAGTGTTCAGTGTTAACCAGGGGGATGATATTCCACCTTCCCAGTGTCCAGTGTTAACCAGGGGGATGATATTCCACCTTCCCAGTGTTCAGTGTTAACCAGGGGGATGATATTCCACCTTCCCAGTGTTAACCAGTGGGATGATATTCCACCTTCCCAGTGTCCAGTGTTAACCAGTGGGATGATATACCACCTCCCCAGTGTTAACCAGGGGGATGATATTCCACCTTCCCAGTGTTCAGTGTTAACCAGGGGGATGATATTCCACCTCCCCAGTGTTAACCAGTGGGATGATATTCCACCTTCCTAGTGTCCAGTGTTAACCAGGGGGATGACATTCCACCTCCCCAGTGTCCAGTGTTAACCAGTGGGATGATATTCCACCTCCCCAGTGTTAACCAGTGGGATGATATTCCACCTTCCCAGTGTTAACCAGGGGGATGACATTCCACCTTCCCAGTGTCCAGTGTTAACCAGTGGGATGATATTCCACCTTCCCAGTGTTAACCAGGGGGATGACATTCCACCTTCCCAGTGTCCAGTGTTAACCAGTGGGATGATATTCCACCTCCCCAGTGTTAACCAGGGAATGATATTCCACCTTCCCAGTGTCCAGTGTTAACCAGGGGGATGATATTCCACCTTCCCAGTGTCCAGTGTTAACCAGTGGGATGATATTCCACCTTCCCAGTGTCCAGTGTTAACCAGTGGGATGATATTCCACCTTCCCAGTGTCCAGTGTTAACCAGGGGGATGATATTCCACCTCCCCAGTGTTAACCAGGGGGATGATATTCCACCTTCCCAGTGTTAACCAGGGGGATGATATTCCACCTTCCCAGTGTCCAGTGTTAACCAGGGGATGATATTCCACCTTCCCAGTGTCCAGTGTTAACCAGTGGGATGATATTCCACCTTCCCAGTGTTAACCAGGGGGATGATAGTCCACCTTCCCAGTGTCCAGTGTTAACCAGGGGATGATATTCCACCTTCCCAGTGTCCAGTGTTAACCAGTGGGATGATATTCCACCTTCCCAGTGTCCAGTGTTAACCAGGGGGATGATATTCCACCTTCCCAGTGTTAACCAGTGGGATGATATTCCACCTCCCCAGTGTCCAGTGTTAACCAGGGGGATGATATTCCACCTTCCCAGTGTCCAGTGTTAACCAGGGGGATGATATTCCACCTTCCCAGTGTCCAGTGTTAACCAGGGGGATGATATTCCACCTTCCCAGTGTCCAGTGTTAACCAGGGGGATGATATTCCACCTTCCCAGTGTTCAGTGTTAACCAGGGGGATGATATTCCACCTTCCCAGTGTCCAGTGTTAACCAGTGGGATGATATTCCACCTTCCCAGTGTTCAGTGTTAACCAGGGGGATGATATTCCACCTTCCCAGTGTCCAGTGTTAACCAGGGGGATGATATTCCACCTTCCCAGTGTTCAGTGTTAACCAGGGGGATGATATTCCACCTTCCCAGTGTCCAGTGTTAACCAGTGGGATGATATACCACCTTCCCAGTGTTAACCAGGGGGATGATATTCCACCTCCCCAGTGTTAACCAGGGGGATGATATTCTACCTTCCCAGTGTCCAGTGTTAACCAGTGGGATGATATTCCACCTTCCCAGTGTCCAGTGTTAACCAGTGGGATGATATTCCACCTTCCCAGTGTCCAGTGTTAACCAGTGGGATGATATTCCACCTTCCCAGTGTCCAGTGTTAACCAGTGGGATGATATTCCACCTTCCCAGTGTCCAGTGTTAACCAGGGGGATGATATTCCACCTCCCCAGTGTTAACCAGGGGGATGATATTCCACCTTCCCAGTGTTAACCAGTGGGATGATATTCCACCTTCCCAGTGTCCAGTGTTAACCAGGGGGATGATATTCCACCTTCCCAGTGTCCAGTGTTAACCAGTGGGATGATATTCCACCTTCCCAGTGTCCAGTGTTAACCAGTGGGATGATATTCCACCTCCCCAGTGTCCAGTGTTAACCAGTGGGATGATATTCCACCTCCCCAGTGTTAACCAGTGGGATGATATTCCACCTTCCCAGTGTTAACCAGGGGATGACATTCCACCTTCCCAGTGTCCAGTGTTAACCAGTGGGATGATATTCCACCTCCCCAGTGTTAACCAGGGAATGATATTCCACCTTCCCAGTGTCCAGTGTTAACCAGGGGGATGATATTCCACCTTCCCAGTGTCCAGTGTTAACCAGTGGGATGATATTCCACCTTCCCAGTGTCCAGTGTTAACCAGTGGGATGATATTCCACCTCCCCAGTGTTAACCAGTGGGATGATATTCCACCTTCCTAGTGTCCAGTGTTAACCAGGGGGATGACATTCCACCTCCCCAGTGTCCAGTGTTAACCAGTGGGATGATATTCCACCTCCCCAGTGTTAACCAGTGGGATGATATTCCACCTTCCCAGTGTTAACCAGGGGGATGACATTCCACCTTCCCAGTGTCCAGTGTTAACCAGTGGGATGATATTCCACCTTCCCAGTGTTAACCAGGGGGATGACATTCCACCTTCCCAGTGTCCAGTGTTAACCAGTGGGATGATATTCCACCTCCCCAGTGTTAACCAGGGAATGATATTCCACCTTCCCAGTGTCCAGTGTTAACCAGGGGGATGATATTCCACCTTCCCAGTGTCCAGTGTTAACCAGTGGGATGATATTCCACCTTCCCAGTGTCCAGTGTTAACCAGTGGGATGATATTCCACCTTCCCAGTGTCCAGTGTTAACCAGTGGGATGATATTCCACCTTCCCAGTGTCCAGTGTTAACCAGTGGGATGATATTCCACCTTCCCAGTGTTAACCAGGGGGATGATATTCCACCTTCCCAGTGTCCAGTGTTAACCAGGGGATGATATTCCACCTTCCCAGTGTCCAGTGTTAACCAGTGGGATGATATTCCACCTTCCCAGTGTCCAGTGTTAACCAGGGGGATGATATTCCACCTTCCCAGTGTTAACCAGTGGGATGATATTCCACCTCCCCAGTGTCCAGTGTTAACCAGGGGGATGATATTCCACCTTCCCAGTGTCCAGTGTTAACCAGGGGGATGATATTCCACCTTCCCAGTGTCCAGTGTTAACCAGGGGGATGATATTCCACCTTCCCAGTGTCCAGTGTTAACCAGGGGGATGATATTCCACCTTCCCAGTGTTCAGTGTTAACCAGGGGATGATATTCCACCTTCCCAGTGTCCAGTGTTAACCAGTGGGATGATATTCCACCTTCCCAGTGTTCAGTGTTAACCAGGGGGATGATATTCCACCTTCCCAGTGTCCAGTGTTAACCAGGGGGATGATATTCCACCTTCCCAGTGTTCAGTGTTAACCAGGGGGATGATATTCCACCTTCCCAGTGTTAACCAGTGGGATGATATTCCACCTTCCCAGTGTCCAGTGTTAACCAGTGGGATGATATACCACCTCCCCAGTGTTAACCAGGGGGATGATATTCCACCTTCCCAGTGTTCAGTGTTAACCAGGGGGATGATATTCCACCTTCCCAGTGTTAACCAGTGGGATGATATTCCACCTTCCCAGTGTCCAGTGTTAACCAGTGGGATGATATACCACCTTCCCAGTGTTAACCAGGGGGATGATATTCCACCTCCCCAGTGTTAACCAGGGGGATGATATTCTACCTTCCCAGTGTCCAGTGTTAACCAGTGGGATGATATTCCACCTTCCCAGTGTCCAGTGTTAACCAGTGGGATGATATTCCACCTTCCCAGTGTCCAGTGTTAACCAGTGGGATGATATTCCACCTTCCCAGTGTCCAGTGTTAACCAGTGGGATGATATTCCACCTTCCCAGTGTCCAGTGTTAACCAGGGGGATGATATTCCACCTTCCCAGTGTCCAGTGTTAACTCTCTCTATCCTTTCTGTGATTCCAGGATGAAGAAGCTGAAGGAAGAGATGGAGGGGGTAGTAAAGGAGTTGGCCGAGAACAACCACTTCCTGGAGAGGTGGGGACTTGTCTGGCTACACAGAGCTCCCTGTGATGGCCGTATGTTTACTTTATAACAGACCCACACCAGCAATTCAAAACATGGCCAATAACCCTGATGAGACATATGAAGGCCTCCTTCCTGTTAGATCAGCTGTTTGGTCCTTCCTGTTAGATCAGCTGTTTGGTCCTTCCTGTTAGATCAGCTGTTTGGTCCTTCCTGTTAGATCAGCTGTTTGGTCCTTCCTGTTAGATCAGTTGTTTGGTCCTTCCTGTTAGATCAGCTGTTTGGTCCTTCCTGTTAGATCAGCTGTTTGGTCCTTCCTGTTAGATCAGCTGTTTGGTCCTTCCTGTTAGATCAGCTGTTTGGTCCTTCCTGTTAGATCAGCTGTTTGGTCCTTCCTGTTAGATCAGCTGTTTGGTCCTTCCTGTTAGATCAGCTGTTTGGTCCTTCCTGTCAGATCAGCTGTTTGGTTCTTCCTGTCAGATCAGCTGTTTGGTCCTTCCTGTTAGATCAGCTTCTATTTATGCCCATGCACTATCTATTGATGTAATATTGTCTGATGTTGCTGTTTTCCAGGTTTGGCTCTTTGACATTGGATGGAGGAATGAGAAGTGTGGACCGTATCTGAGACCATGTGGCCCCTCGCTTCCGACACCCACCCTACACCTTCACCCAACCTCCATACCCACCCTACACCTTCACCCAACCTCCATACCCACCCTACACCTTCACCCAACCTCCATACCCACCCTACACCTTCACTCAACCTCCATACCCACCCTACACCTTCACTCAACCTCCATACCCTCCCCCCCGACTCTCACCCACCCTAAACCCTCACTCGTCGACTCTCACCCACCCTAAACACTCCCCCCGACTCTCAACCCACCCTAAACCCTCACCCCTCGACTCACCCACCCTAAACCCTCACCCCTCGACTCACCCACCCTAAACCCTCACTCGTCAACTCACCCACCCTAAATCCCCACCTCAATCCACTTTCTAGACCAGGGGTCTCCAACCTTTTCTAGCATAAGAGCTCCCTTCAAATAGACCCGTTGTTCTCCTCTCCCTGCAACTCTTCCCCGGGTCCTTAGTGTACAAGAGACACTGTGTTTTCTGTCGATATACCTGGTAAAACAATGGTTAATAAACACTAAAGGAGGCCCTATAAAATCTGAGGTTTTTTTTCATCTCAAATTCTTCTGTTTTCTGTTTTCTCAGTAGATGTATTTAGTTTTTACTCTCAAAACGGCATGTTCTGAGTCCATGTTAATGTTTTAAATCACATCAGAAGAAACTATTTTTAGGTTTGGAAGAAAACGAACACGTTTAGATTTTGGAGCGCAATTCCCTTTGAATTGTTGCAGGAATGTGCCGTTTTAATATGCCGGTCTGTGGTGGTTCAGTACTGCTGCTGCTGATTTCATGGCATCGTTTACCAAAAATCAAACGGTAGATACAAATGATGTACTTCTTCTAGGTAAGCCTACTTTACAGTTACCATTTAATATGGTTTGGGGGAAAGTATTTCTGTCAATCTACAAGACAGTTATCACATCAACTGGCGTTACACTGAATGACAGACAAACACCGGGCGGACGGACGCCATATTGCTGAAAATTAATTGGCAGATAATGTGTTAGGTTTGGCTTTTTAATCCAATAGTGGCTAACCAGGGGTGGGATAATGTCGCCTTGATTAGATAGTAGCTGGGAGCTTGCGGTGTCTCTGATACTTGTGAAATTGAATGTACTTTCACAATGTTTTGGCGAACTAATAGGTGGGCTGGTAGCTACTGGTAGCTGGTAATCGACCTGTTGGAGAGCCCTGATCTAGACCCTGACCCCCACCTCAATCCACTATCTAGACCCTGACCCCAACTTCAATCCACTATCTAGACCCTGACCCCCACTTCAATCCACTATCTAGACCCTGACCCCCACTTCAATCCACCTCCATCCACTATCTAGACCATGACCCCTACCTGACCCCCACCCCCTCTTCAATCCACTATCTTGACCCTGAACCCATACCTGACCCCCACCTCAATCCACTATCTTGACCCTGAACCCATACCTGACCCCCACCTCAATCCACTATCTAGACCCTGACCCCTAACTGACCCCACCAGTCTACAGTCTAGACCCCTGACCCCACCAGTCTACAGACTAGACCCCTGACCCCTACCTGACCCCACCAGTCTACAGACTAGAACCCTGACCGCTACCTGACCCCACCAGTCTACAGTCTAGACCCCTGACCCCTACCTGACCCCACCAGTCTACAGTCTAGACCCCTGACCCCACCAGTCTAGACGCTGCAGAGAAAGGAGAATATTCCCTGATCTGGCCAGTGGTATATAATTCCTGTGTATATACATGTGTGCTTCATGCTGTAAATAGTCTGAGTCTGCAATGTGTGTTATTATGAATGAGTCGTCTGTCTGCTGGCCTCTTCTCCAAGCTGGCCACTTCTGTTAGAGACTAAAGAGAGGACACGTCCTTCAGGAATCAACGTGGTTTCACCAGTTAGTGGTTCTTACTGCTACACTGTCCCAAAATGCCTCCCTATTTCCTTTCCAGTGCTCTACCCATAGTGCACTACTTCTGACCAGAGCCCAGAGGGGGATGTGTTCTCTGTGTTACTGTAGTGCACTATGAGGGGAATAGGGGGTCATTTGGGATGGGCCCTCTGTGTCGCTGTAGTGCACTATGAGGGGAATAGGGGGTCATTTGGGATGGGCCCTCTGTGTCGCTATAGTGCACTATGAGGGGAATAGGGGGTCATTTGGGATGGGGACTCTGTGTCGCTATAGTGCACTATGAGGGGAATAGGGGTCATTTGGGATGGGCCCTCTGTGTCGCTATAGTGCACTATGAGGGGAATAGGGGGTCATTTGGGATGGGACTCTGTGTTGCCTATAGTTTCATTTAGTCTGCAGACTGTTTTTTACTTCCTGTTTTGTTAACAGGTATTATTTTACTTCCTGTTTTGTTAACAGGGTTTTATTCATCATCTCTGTTGCCCATCTGGTATAAATATTAATATGGCTCACAGGCTCAGATTATAGTTGTTGCTCTTTTAAAATAAAATCCTAGTGTCCTTAAATATGATTTCTTATTTGAAATAACCCAAAATGATTACTGTCTTTTGTTTGAACAAATGAAGTGAGTTTCCTCTGATTGGCTCACAGGCTCAGAGTTTCCTCTCTGATTGGCTGACAGGCTCAGAGTTTCCTCTCTGATTATGCAGTTTGGGGTTTTGATTATATGAACCAACAGGCTTAATGGTGCTGATGAGATGCATACAGGTGAATGATGGAGAAACCCCATCTGTTGGAGCGTGATCACAGACTCCAACCATCTCTCCCTTCTACTGTCTAAAGGCTCTGATCTCTTAGTGTTGAAACCCCATCTGTTGGAGCGCGATCACTCAGACTCCAACCATCTCTCCCTCCCGCTGTGTAAAGGCTCTGATCTCTTAGTGTTGTTAATGATCATAGACCCTCATAAGAGGTGATGGGGACTACACATCAGGGTCATAGACCCTCATAAGAGGTGGTAGGGACTACACATCAGGACATAGACCCTCATAAGAGGTGTGGTGGGGACTACACATCAGGTCATAGACCCTCATAAGAGGTGGTGGGGACTACACATCAGGTCATAGACCCTCATAAGAGGTGGTGGGGTCTACACATCAGGACATAGACCCTCATAAGAGGTGGGGACTACACATCAGGTCATAGACCCTCATAAGAGGTGGTGGGGACTACACATCAGGGTCATAGACCCTCAGAGTTAGTGGGGACTACACATTAGGACATAGACCCTCATAAGAGGTGGGGACTACACATCAGGTCATAGACCCTCATAAGAGGTGGTGGGGACTACACATCAGGTCATAGACCCTCATAAGAGGTGGTGGGGACTACACATCAGGTCATAGACCCTCATAAGAGGTGGTGGGGACTACACATCAGGACATATACCCTCATAAGAGGTGGTGGGGACTACACATCAGGGTCATAGACCCTCATAAGAGGTGGTGGGGACTACACATCAGGGTCATAGACCCTCAGAGGTAGTGGGGACTACACATCAGGTCATAGACCCTCATAAGAGGTGGTGGGGACTACACATCAGGGTCATAGACCCTCAGAGGTAGTGGGGACTACACATCAGGGTCATAGACCCTCAGAGGTAGTGGGGACTACACATCAGGTCATAGACCCTCATAAGAGGTGGTGGGGACTACACATCAGGTCATAGACCCTCATAAGAGGTGGTGGGGACTACACATCAGGACATAGACCCTCATAAGAGGTGGTGGGGACTACACATCAGGGTCATAGACCCTCATAAGAGGTGGTGGGGACTACACATCAGGGTCATAGACCCTCAGAGGTAGTGGGGACTACACATCAGGTCATAGACCCTCATAAGAGGTGGTGGGGACTACACATCAGGTCATAGACCCTCATAAGAGGTGGGGACTACACATCAGGTCATAGACCCTCATAAGAGGTGTGGTGGGGACTACACATCAGGTCATAGACCCTCATAAGAGGTGGTGGGGACTACACATCAGGGTCATAGACCCTCATAAGAGGTGGTGGGGACTACACATCAGGTCATAGACCCTCATAAGAGGTGTTTTGGGGACTACACATCAGGTCATAGACCCTCATAAGAGGTGGTGGGGACTACACATCAGGGTCATAGACCCTCATAAGAGGTGTGGTGGGGACTACACATCAGGACATAGACCCTCATAAGAGGTGGGGACTAAACATCAGGTCATAGACCCTCATAAGAGGTGTGGTGGGGACTACACATATGGACATAGACCCTCATAAGAGGTGGGGACTACACATCAGGTCATAGACCCTCATAAGAGGTGGTGGGGACTACACATCAGGTCATAGACCCTCATAAGAGGTAGTGGGGACTACACATCAGGTCATAGACCCTCATAAGAGGTGGTGGGGACTACACATCAGGTCATAGACCCTCATAAGAGGTGTGGTGGGGACTACACATCAGGGTCATAGACCCTCATAAGAGGTGGTGGGGACTACGCATCAGGGTCATAGACCCTCATAAGAGGTGGTGGGGACTACACATCAGGTCATAGACCCTCATAAGAGGTGTTTTGGGGACTACACATCAGGTCATAGACCCTCATAAGAGGTGGTGGGGACTACACATCAGGGTCATAGACCCTCATAAGAGGTGTGGTGGGGACTACACATCAGGTCATAGACCCTCATAAGAGGTGGTGGGGACTACACATCAGGGTCATAGACCCTCATAAGAGGTGGTGGGGACTACACATCAGGGTCATAGACCCTCATAAGAGGTGTGGTGGGGACTACACATCAGGGTCATAGACCCTCATAAGAGGTGGTGGGGACTACACATCAGGACATAGACCCTCATAAGAGATGTGGTAGGAACTACACATCAGTGTCATAGACCCTCATAAGAGGTGGTGGTGACTACACATCAGGACATAGACCCTCATAAGAGGTGTGGTGGGGACTACACATCAGGACATAGACCCTCATAAGAGGTGGGGAATACACATCAGGTCATAGACCCTCATAAGAGGTGTGGTGGGGACTACACATCAGGACATAGACCCTCATAAGAGGTGGTGGGGACTACACATCAGGGTCATAGACCCTCATAAGAGGTGGTGGTGACTACACATCAGGACATAGACCCTCATAAGAGGTGTGGTGGGGACTACACATCAGGACATAGACCCTCATAAGAGGTGGGGACTACACATCAGGTCATAGACCCTCATAAGAGGTGTGGTGGGGACTACACATCAGGACATAGACCCTCATAAGAGGTGGTGGGGACTACACATCAGGGTCATAGACCCTCATAAGAGGTGGTGGGGACTACACATCAGGGTCATAGACCCTCAGAGGTAGTGGGGACTACACATCAGGTCATAGACCCTCATAAGAGGTGGTGGGGACTACACATCAGGTCATAGACCCTCATAAGAGGTGTGGTGGGGACTACACATCAGGTCATAGACCCTCATAAGAGGTGGTGGGGACTACACATCAGGGTCATAGACCCTCATAAGAGGTGGTGGGGACTACACATCAGGTCATAGACCCTCATAAGAGGTGTTTTGGGGACTACACATCAGGTCATAGACCCTCATAAGAGGTGGTGGGGACTACACATCAGGGTCATAGACCCTCATAAGAGGTGGTGGGGACTACACATCAGGTCATAGACCCTCATAAGAGGTGTGGTGGGGACTACACATCAGGTCATAGACCCTCATAAGAGGTGGTGGGGACTACACATCAGGTCATAGACCCTCATAAGAGGTGGTGGGGACTACACATCAGGGTCATAGACCCTCATAAGAGGTGGTGGGGACTACACATCAGGACATAGACCCTCATAAGAGATGTGGTAGGAACTACACATCAGTGTCATAGACCCTCATAAGAGGTGGTGGGGTCTACACATCAGGGTCATAGACCCTCATAAGAGGTGTGGTGGGGACTACACATCAGGACATAGACCCTCATAAGAGGTGTGGTGGGGACTACACATCAGGGTCATAGACCCCCATAAGAGGTGGTGGGGACTACACATCAGGGTCATAGACCCTCATAAGAGGTGGTGGGGACTACACATCAGGTCATAGACCCTCATAAGAGGTGGTGGGGACAACACATCAGGGTCATAGACCCTCATAAGAGGTGGTGGGGACTACACATCAGGACATAGACCCTCATAAGAGATGTGGTAGGAACTACACATCAGTGTCATATACCCTCATAAGAGGTGGTGGGGTCTACACATCAGGGTCATAGACCCTCATAAGAGGTGTGGTGGGGACTACACATCAGGACATAGACCCTCATAAGAGGTGTGGTGGGGACTACACCAGGGTCATAGACCCTCATAAGAGGTGGTGGGGACTACACATCAGGGTCATAGACCCTCATAAGAGGTGGTGGGGACTACACATCAGGGTCATAGACCCTCATAAGAGGTGGTGGGGACTACACATCAGGGTCATAGACCCTCATAAGAGGTGGTGGGGACTACACATCAGGTCATAGACCCTCATAAGAGGTGTGGTGGGGACTACACATCAGGGTCATAGACCCTCATAAGTGGTGGTGGGGACTACACATCAGGTCATAGACCCTCATAAGAGGTGGTGGTGACTACACATCAGGACATAGACCCTCATAAGAGGTGTGGTGGGGACTACACATCAGGACAAAGACCCTCATAAGAGGTGGGGACTACACATCAGGTCATAGACCCTCATAAGAGGTGTGGTGGGGTCTACACATCAGGACATAGACCCTCATAAGAGGTGTGGTGGGGACTACACATCAGGACATAGACCCTCATAAGAGGTGGGGACTACACATCAGGTCATAGACCCTCATAAGAGGTGTGGTGGGGACAACACATCAGGACATAGACCCTCATAAGAGGTGGTGGGGACTACACATCAGGGTCATAGACCCTCATAAGAGGTGGTGGGGACTACACATCAGGGTCATAGACCCTCATAAGAGGTGGTGGGGACTACACATCAGGGTCATAGACCCTCATAAGAGGTGGTGGGGACTACACATCAGGTCATAGACCCTCATAAGAGGTGTGGTGGGGACTACACATCAGGGTCATAGACCCTCATAAGAGGTGTGGTGGGGACTACACATCAGGTCATAGACCCTCATAAGAGGTGTGGTGGGGACTACACATCAGGGTCATAGACCCTCATAAGAGGTGGTGGGGACTACACATCAGGTCATAGACCCTCATAAGAGGTGGTGGTGACTACACATCAGGACATAGACCCTCATAAGAGGTGTGGTGGGGACTACACATCAGGACATAGACCCTCATAAGAGGTGGGGACTACACATCAGGTCATAGACCTTCATAAGAGGTGTGGTGGGGACTACACATCAGGACATAGACCCTCATAAGAGGTGGTGGGGACTACACATCAGGGTCATAGACCCTCATAAGAGGTGGTGGTGACTACACATCAGGACATAGACCCTCATAAGAGGTGTGGTGGGGACTACACATCAGGACATAGACCCTCATAAGAGGTGGGGACTACACATCAGGTCATAGACCCTCATAAGAGGTGGTGGTGACTACACATCAGGACATAGACCCTCATAAGAGGTGTGGTGGGGACTACACATCAGGACATAGACCCTCATAAGAGGTGGGGACTACACATCAGGTCATAGACCCTCATAAGAGGTGTGGTGGGGACTACACATCAGGACATAGACCCTCATAAGAGGTGGTGGGGACTACACATCAGGGTCATAGACCCTCATAAGAGGTGGTGGTGACTACACATCAGGACATAGACCCTCATAAGAGGTGTGGTGGGGACTACACATCAGGACATAGACCCTCATAAGAGGTGGGGACTACACATCAGGTCATAGACCCTCATAAGAGGTGTGGTGGGGACTACACATCAGGACATAGACCCTCATAAGAGGTGGTGGGGACTACACATCAGGGTCATAGACCCTCATAAGAGGTGGTGGGGACTACACATCAGGGTCATAGACCCTCAGAGGTAGTGGGGACTACACATCAGGTCATAGACCCTCATAAGAGGTGGTGGGGACTACACATCAGGTCATAGACCCTCATAAGAGGTGTGGTGGGGACTACACATCAGGTCATAGACCCTCATAAGAGGTGGTGGGGACTACACATCAGGGTCATAGACCCTCATAAGAGGTGGTGGGGACTACACATCAGGTCATAGACCCTCATAAGAGGTGTTTTGGGGACTACACATCAGGTCATAGACCCTCATAAGAGGTGGTGGGGACTACACATCAGGGTCATAGACCCTCATAAGAGGTGGTGGGGACTACACATCAGGTCATAGACCCTCATAGGAGGTGTGGTGGGGACTACACATCAGGTCATAGACCCTCATAAGAGGTGGTGGGGACTACACATCAGGTCATAGACCCTCATAAGAGGTGGTGGGGACTACACATCAGGGTCATAGACCCTCATAAGAGGTGGTGGGGACTACACATCAGGACATAGACCCTCATAAGAGATGTGGTAGGAACTACACATCAGTGTCATAGACCCTCATAAGAGGTGGTGGGGTCTACACATCAGGGTCATAGACCCTCATAAGAGGTGTGGTGGGGACTACACATCAGGACATAGACCCTCATAAGAGGTGTGGTGGGGACTACATCAGGGTCATAGACCCCCATAAGAGGTGGTGGGGACTACACATCAGGGTCATAGACCCTCATAAGAGGTGGTGGGGACTACACATCAGGTCATAGACCCTCATAAGAGGTGGTGGGGACTACACATCAGGGTCATAGACCCTCATAAGAGGTGGTGGGGACTACACATCAGGACATAGACCCTCATAAGAGATGTGGTAGGAACTACACATCAGTGTCATATACCCTCATAAGAGGTGGTGGGGTCTACACATCAGGGTCATAGACCCTCATAAGAGGTGTGGTGGGGACTACACCAGGGTCATAGACCCTCATAAGAGGTGGTGGGGACTACACATCAGGTTCATAGACCCTCATAAGAGGTGGTGGGGACTACACATCAGGGTCATAGACCCTCATAAGAGGTGGTGGGGACTACACATCAGGGTCATAGACCCTCATAAGAGGTGGTGGGGACTACACATCAGGTCATAGACCCTCATAAGAGGTGTGGTGGGGACTACACATCAGGGTCATAGACCCTCATAAGTGGTGGTGGGGACTACACATCAGGTCATAGACCCTCATAAGAGGTGGTGGTGACTACACATCAGGACATAGACCCTCATAAGAGGTGTGGTGGGACTACACATCAGGACAAAGACCCTCATAAGAGGTGGGGACTACACATCAGGTCATAGACCCTCATAAGAGGTGTGGTGGGGACTACACATCAGGACATAGACCCTCATAAGAGGTGGGGACTACACATCAGGTCATAGACCCTCATAAGAGGTGTGGTGGGGACTACACATCAGGACATAGACCCTCATAAGAGGTGGTGGGGACTACACATCAGGGTCATAGACCCTCATAAGAGTTGGTGGGGACTACACATCAGGACATAGACCCTCATAAGAGGTGTGGTGGGGACTACACATCAGGACATAGATCCTCATAAGAGGTGGGGACTACACATCAGGTCATAGACCCTCATAAGAGGTGTGGTGGGGACTACACATCAGGACATAGACCCTCATAAGAGGTGGTGGGGACTACACATCAGGGTCATAGACCCTCATAAGAGGTGGTGGGGACTACACATCAGGGTCATAGACCCTCAGAGGTAGTGGGGACTACACATCAGGTCATAGACCCTCATAAGAGGTGGTGGGGACTACACATCAGGTCATAGACCCTCATAAGAGGTGTGGTGGGGACTACACATCAGGTCATAGACCCTCATAAGAGGTGGTGGGGACTACACATCAGGGTCATAGACCCTCATAAGAGGTGGTGGGGACTACACATCAGGTCATAGACCCTCATAAGAGGTGTTTTGGGGACTACACATCAGGTCATAGACCCTCATAAGAGGTGGTGGGGACTACACATCAGGGTCATGGACCCTCATAAGAGGTGGTGGGGACTACACATCAGGGTCATAGACCCTCAGAGGTAGTGGGGACTACACATCAGGTCATAGACCCTCATAAGAGGTGGTGGGGACTACACATCAGGTCATAGACCCTCATAAGAGGTGTGGTGGGGACTACACATCAGGTCATAGACCCTCATAAGAGGTGGTGGGGACTACACATCAGGGTCATAGACCCTCATAAGAGGTGGTGGGGACTACACATCAGGTCATAGACCCTCATAAGAGGTGTTTTGGGGACTACACATCAGGTCATAGACCCTCATAAGAGGTGGTGGGGACTACACATCAGGGTCATAGACCCTCATAAGAGGTGGTGGGGACTACACATCAGGTCATAGACCCTCATAGGAGGTGTGGTGGGGACTACACATCAGGTCATAGACCCTCATAAGATGTGGTGGGGACTACACATCAGGTCATAGACCCTCATAAGAGGTGGTGGGGACTACACATCAGGGTCATAGACCCTCATAAGAGGTGGTGGGGACTACACATCAGGACATAGACCCTCATAAGAGATGTGGTAGGAACTACACATCAGTGTCATAGACCCTCATAAGAGGTGGTGGGGTCTACACATCAGGGTCATAGACCCTCATAAGAGGTGTGGTGGGGACTACACATCAGGACATAGACCCTCATAAGAGGTGTGGTGGGGACTACACATCAGGGTCATAGACCCCCATAAGAGGTGGTGGGGACTACACATCAGGGTCATAGACCCTCATAAGAGGTGGTGGGGACTACACATCAGGTCATAGACCCTCATAAGAGGTGGTGGGGACTACACATCAGGGTCATAGACCCTCATAAGAGGTGGTGGGGACTACACATCAGGACATAGACCCTCATAAGAGATGTGGTAGGAACTACACATCAGTGTCATATACCCTCATAAGAGGTGGTGGGGTCTACACATCAGGGTCATAGACCCTCATAAGCGGTGTGGTGGGGACTACACATCAGGACATAGACCCTCATAAGAGGTGTGGTGGGGACTACACCAGGGTCATAGACCCTCATAAGAGGTGGTGGGGACTACACATCAGGGTCATAGACCCTCATAAGAGGTGGTGGGGACTACACATCAGGGTCATAGACCCTCATAAGAGGTGGTGGGGACTACACATCAGGGTCATAGACCCTCATAAGAGGTGGTGGGGACTACACATCAGGTCATAGACCCTCATAAGAGGTGTGGTGGGGACTACACATCAGGGTCATAGACCCTCATAAGTGGTGGTGGGGACTACACATCAGGTCATAGACCCTCATAAGAGGTGGTGGTGACTACACATCAGGACATAGACCCTCATAAGAGGTGTGGTGGGGACTACACATCAGGACAAAGACCCTCATAAGAGGTGGGGACTACACATCAGGTCATAGACCCTCATAAGAGGTGTGGTGGGGACTACACATCAGGACATAGACCCTCATAAGAGGTGGGGACTACACATCAGGTCATAGACCCTCATAAGAGGTGTGGTGGGGACTACACATCAGGACATAGACCCTCATAAGAGGTGGTGGGGACTACACATCAGGGTCATAGACCCTCATAAGAGGTGGTGGGGACTACACATCAGGACATAGACCCTCATAAGAGGTGTGGTGGGGACTACACATCAGGACATAGATCCTCATAAGAGGTGGGGACTACACATCAGGTCATAGACCCTCATAAGAGGTGTGGTGGGGACTACACATCAGGACATAGACCCTCATAAGAGGTGGTGGGGACTACACATCAGGGTCATAGACCCTCATAAGAGGTGGTGGGGACTACACATCAGGGTCATAGACCCTCAGAGGTAGTGGGGACTACACATCAGGTCATAGACCCTCATAAGAGGTGGTGGGGACTACACATCAGGTCATAGACCCTCATAAGAGGTGTGGTGGGGACTACACATCAGGTCATAGACCCTCATAAGAGGTGGTGGGGACTACACATCAGGGTCATAGACCCTCATAAGAGGTGGTGGGGACTACACATCAGGTCATAGACCCTCATAAGAGGTGTTTTGGGGACTACACATCAGGTCATAGACCCTCATAAGAGGTGGTGGGGACTACACATCAGGGTCATAGACCCTCATAAGAGGTGGTGGGGACTACACACCAGGTCATAGACCCTCATAAGAGGTGTGGTGGGGACTACACATCAGGTCATAGACCCTCATAAGAGGTGGTGGGGACTACACATCAGGGTCATATACCCTCATAAGAGGTGTGGTGGGGACTACACATCAGGTCATAGACCCTCATAAGAGGTGGGGACTACACATCAGGTCATAGACCCTCATAAGAGGTGTGGTGGGGACTACACATCAGGACATAGACCCTCATAAGAGGTGGGGACTACACATCAGGTCATAGACCCTCATAAGAGGTGTGGGGACTACACATCAGGACATAGACCCTCATAAGAGGTGGTGGGGACTACACATCAGGGTCATAGACCCTCATAAGAGCTGGTGGGGACTACACATCAGGACATAGACCCTCATAAGAGGTGTGGTGGGGACTACACATCAGGACATAGACCCTCATAAGAGGTGGGGACTACACATCAGGTCATAGACCCTCATAAGAGGTGTGGTGGGGACTACACATCAGGACATAGACCCTCATAAGAGGTGGTGGGGACTACACATCAGGGTCATAGACCCTCATAAGAGGTGGTGGGGACTACACATCAGGTCATAGACCCTCATAAGAGGTGGTGGGGACTACACATCAGGGTCATAGACCCTCATAGGAGGTGTGGTGGGGACTACACATCAGGTCATAGACCCTCATAAGAGGTGGTGGGGACTACACATCAGGGTCATAGACCCTCATAAGAGGTGGTGGGGACTACACATCAGGTCATAGACCCTCATAAGAGGTGTTTTGGGGACTACACATCAGGTCATAGACCCTCATAAGAGGTGGTGGGGACTACACATCAGGGTCATAGACCCTCATAAGAGGTGGTGGGGGCTACACATCAGGTCATAGACCCTCATAAGAGGTGTGGTGGGGACTACACATCAGGTCATAGACCCTCATAAGAGGTGGTGGGGACTACACATCAGGGTCATAGACCCTCAGAGGTAGTGGGGACTACACATCAGGTCATAGACCCTCATAAGAGGTGGTGGGGACTACACATCAGGTCATAGACCCTCATAAGAGGTGTGGTGGGGACTACACATCAGGTCATAGACCCTCATAAGAGGTGGTGGGGACTACACATCAGGGTCATAGACCCTCATAAGAGGTGGTGGGGACTACACATCAGGTCATAGACCCTCATAAGAGGTGGTGGGGTCTACACATCAGGGTCATAGACCCTCATAAGCGGTGTGGTGGGGACTACACATCAGGACATAGACCCTCATAAGAGGTGTGGTGGGGACTACACCAGGGTCATAGACCCTCATAAGAGGTGGTGGGGACTACACATCAGGGTCATAGACCCTCATAAGAGGTGGTGGGGACTACACATCAGGGTCATAGACCCTCATAAGAGGTGGTGGGGACTACACATCAGGGTCATAGACCCTCATAAGAGGTGGTGGGGACTACACATCAGGTCATAGACCCTCATAAGAGGTGTGGTGGGGACTACACATCAGGGTCATAGACCCTCATAAGAGGTGGTGGGGACTACACATCAGGGTCATAGACCCTCATAAGAGGTGGTGGGGACTACACATCAGGTCATAGACCTTCATAAGAGGTGTGGTGGGGACTACACATCAGGTCATAGACCCTCATAAGAGGTGGTGGGGACTACACATCAGGTCATAGACCCTCATAAGAGGTGGTGGGGACTACACATCAGGGTCATAGACCCTCATAAGAGGTGGTGGGGACTACACATCAGGACATAGACCCTCATAAGAGATGTGGTAGGAACTACACATCAGTGTCATAGAACCTCATAAGAGGTGGTGGGGTCTACACATCAGGGTCATAGACCCTCATAAGAGGTGTGGTGGGGACTACACATCAGGACATAGACCCTCATAAGAGGTGTGGTGGGGACTACACATCAGGGTCATAGACCCTCATAAGAGGTGGTGGGGACTACACATCAGGGTCATAGACCATCATAAGAGGTGGTGGGGACTACACATCAGGTCATAGACCCTCATAAGAGGTGGTGGGGACTACACATCAGGGTCATAGACCCTCATAAGAGGTGGTGGGGACTACACATCAGGACATAGACCCTCATAAGAGATGTGGTAGGAACTACACATCAGTGTCATATACCCTCATAAGAGGTGGTGGGGTCTACACATCAGGGTCATAGACCCTCATAAGAGGTGTGGTGGGGACTACACATCAGGACATAGACCCTCATAAGAGGTGTGGTGGGGACTACACATCAGGGTCATAGACCCTCATAAGAGGTGGTGGGGACTACACATCAGGGTCATAGACCCTCATAAGAGGATGTGGGGACTACACATCAGGTCATAGACCCTCATAAGAGGTGTGGTGGGGACTACACATCAGGGTCATAGACCCTCATAAGAGGTGGTGGGGACTACACATCAGGTCATAGACCCTCATAAGAGGTGGTGGTGACTACACATCAGGTCATAGACCCTCATAAGAGGTGGTGGGGACTACACATCAGGGTCATAGACCCTCATAAGAGGTGGTGGGGACTACACATCAGGACATAGACCCTCATAAGAGATGTGGTAGGAACTACACATCAGTGTCATAGACCCTCATAAGAGGTGGTGGGGTCTACACATCAGGGTCATAGACCCTCATAAGAGGTGTGGTGGGGACTACACATCAGGACATAGACCCTCATAAGAGGTGTGGTGGGGACTACACATCAGGGTCATAGACCCCCATAAGAGGTGGTGGGGACTACACATCAGGGTCATAGACCCTCATAAGAGGTGGTGGGGACTACACATCAGGTCATAGACCCTCATAAGAGGTGGTGGGGACTACACATCAGGGTCATAGACCCTCATAAGAGGTGGTGGGGACTACACATCAGGACATAGACCCTCATAAGAGATGTGGTAGACCCTCATAACTACACATCAGTGTCATATACCCTCATAAGAGGTGGTGGGGATTACACATCAGGGTCATAGACCCTCATAAGAGGTCAGGACATAGACCCTGGGGACTACACATCAGGACATAGACCCTCATAAGAGGTGTGGTGGGGACTACACATCAGGGTCATAGACCCTCATAAGAGGTGGTGGGGACTACACATCAGGGTCATAGACCCTCATAAGAGGTGGTGGGGACTACACATCAGGGTCATAGACCCTCATAAGAGGTGGTGGGGACTACACATCAGGGTCATAGACCCTCATAAGAGGTGGTGGGGACTACACATCAGGTCATAGACCCTCATAAGAGGTGTGGTGGGGACTACACATCAGGGTCATAGACCCTCATAAGTGGTGGTGGGGACTACACATCAGGTCATAGACCTCATAAGAGGTGGTGGTGACTACACATCAGGACATAGACCCTCATAAGAGGTGTGGTGGGGACTACACATCAGGACAAAGACCCTCATAAGAGGTGGGGACTACACATCAGGTCATAGACCCTCATAAGAGGTGTGGTGGGGACTACACATCAGGACATAGACCCTCATAAGAGGTGGGGACTACACATCAGGTCATAGACCCTCATAAGAGGTGGGTGGGGACTACACATCAGGACATAGACCCTCATAAGAGGTGGTGGGGACTACACATCAGGGTCATAGACCCTCATAAGAGGTGGTGGGGACTACACATCAGGACATAGACCCTCATAAGAGGTGTGGTGGGGACTACACATCAGGACATAGATCCTCATAAGAGGTGGGGACTACACATCAGGTCATAGACCCTCATAAGAGGTGTGGTGGGGACTACACATCAGGACATAGACCCTCATAAGAGGTGGTGGGGACTACACATCAGGGTCATAGACCCTCATAAGAGGTGGTGGGGACTACACATCAGGGTCATAGACCCTCAGAGGTAGTGGGGACTACACATCAGGTCATAGACCCTCATAAGAGGTGGTGGGGACTACACATCAGGTCATAGACCCTCATAAGAGGTGTGGTGGGGACTACACATCAGGTCATAGACCCTCATAAGAGGTGGTGGGGACTACACATCAGGGTCATAGACCCTCATAAGAGGTGGTGGGGACTACACATCAGGTCATAGACCCTCATAAGAGGTGTTTTGGGGACTACACATCAGGTCATAGACCCTCATAAGAGGTGGTGGGGACTACACATCAGGGTCATAGACCCTCATAAGAGGTGGTGGGGACTACACATCAGGTCATAGACCCTCTTAAGAGGTGTGGTGGGGACTACACATCAGGACATAGACCCTCATAAGAGGTGGGGGGACTACACATCAGGGTCATATACCCTCATAAGAGGTGTGGTGGGGACTACACATCAGGTCATAGACCCTCATAAGAGGTGGGGACTACACATCAGGTCATAGACCCTCATAAGAGGTGGTGGGGACTACACATCAGGACATAGACCCTCATAAGAGGTGGGGACTACACATCAGGTCATAGACCCTCATAAGAGGTGTGGTGGGGACTACACATCAGGACATAGACCCTCATAAGAGGTGGTGGGGACTACACATCAGGGTCATAGACCCTCATAAGAGGTGGTGGGGACTACACATCAGGACATAGACCCTCATAAGAGGTGTGGTGGGGACTACACATCAGGACATAGACCCTCATAAGAGGTGGGGACTACACATCAGGTCATAGACCCTCATAAGAGGTGTGGTGGGGACTACACATCAGGACATAGACCCTCATAAGAGGTGGTGGGGACTACACATCAGGGTCATAGACCCTCATAAGAGGTGTGGGGACTACACATCAGGGTCATAGACCCTCAGAGGACTACACATCAGGTCATAGACCCTCATAAGAGGTGGTGGGGACTACACATCAGGGTCATAGACCCTCATAGGAGGTGTGGTGGGGACTACACATCAGGTCATAGACCCTCATAAGAGGTGGTGGGGACTACACATCAGGGTCATAGACCCTCATAAGAGGTGGTGGGGACTACACATCAGGTCATAGACCCTCATAAGAGGTGTTTTGGGGACTACATCAGGTCATAGACCCTCATAAGAGGTGGTGGGGACTACACATCAGGGTCATAGACCCTCATAAGAGGTGGTGGGGGCTACACATCAGGTCATAGACCCTCATAAGAGGTGTGGTGGGGACTACACATCAGGTCATAGACCCTCATAAGAGGTGGTGGGGACTACACATCAGGGTCATAGACCCTCATAAGAAGTGTGGTGGGGACTACACATCAGGTCATAGACCCTCATAAGAGGTGGTGGGGACTACACATCAGGTCATAGACCCTCATAAGAGGTGGTGGGGACTACACATCAGGGTCATAGACCCTCATAAGAGGTGGTGGGGACTACACATCAGGACATAGACCCTCATAAGAGATGTGGTAGGAACTACACATCAGTGTCATATACCCTCATAAGAGGTGGTGGGGTCTACACATCAGGGTCATAGACCCTCATAAGAGGTGGTGGGGACTACACATCAGGACATAGACCCTCATAAGAGGTGTGGTGGGGACTACACTCATAAGATCAAGAGGTGGGTGGGACTACACATCAGGGTCATAGACCCTCATAAGAGGTGGTGGGGACTACACATCAGGGTCATAGACCCTCATAAGAGGTGGTGGGGACTACACATCAGGGTCATAGACCCTCATAAGAGGTGGTGGGGACTACACATCAGGTCATAGACCCTCATAAGAGGTGGTGGGGACTACACATCAGGTCATAGACCCTCATAAGAGGTGGTGGTGACTACACATCAGGACATAGACCCTCATAAGAGGTGTGGTGGGGACTACACATCAGGACATAGACCCTCATAAGAGGTGGGGACTACACATCAGGTCATAGACCCTCATAAGAGGTGTGGTGGGGACAACACATCAGGACATAGACCCTCATAAGAGGTGGTGGGGACTACACATCAGGGTCATAGACCCTCATAAGAGGTGGTGGGGTACTACACATCAGGGTCATAGACCCTCAGAGGTAGTGGGGACTACACATCAGGTCATAGACCCTCATAAGAGGTGGTGGGGACTACACATCAGGTCATAGACCCTCATAAGAGATGTGGTAGGAACTACACATCAGTGTCATAGACCCTCATAAGAGGTGGTGGGGACTACACATCAGGGTCATAGACCCTCATAAGAGGTGTGGTGGGGACTACACATAGGTCATAGACCCTCATAAGAGGTGGTGGGGACTACACATCAGGTCATAGACCCTCATAAGAGGTGGTGGGGACTACACATCAGGGTCATAGACCCTCATAAGAGGTGGGGGGGACTACACATCAGGGTCATAGACCCTCATAAGAGGTGTGGTGGGGACTACACATCAGGACATAGACCCTCATAAGAGGTGTGGTGGGGACTACACATCAGGGTCATAGACCCTCATAAGAGGTGGTGGGGACTACACATCAGGGTCATAGACCCTCATAAGAGGTGGTGGGGACTACACATCAGGGTCATAGACCCTCATAAGAGGTGTGGTGGGGACTACACATCAGGGTCATAGACCCTCATAAGAGGTGGTGGGGACTACACATCAGGTCATAGACCCTCATAAGAGGTGTGGTGGGGACTACACATCAGGGTCATAGACCCTCATAAGAGGTGGTGGGGACTACACATCAGGTCATAGACCCTCATAAGAGGTGGTGGGGACTACACATCAGGACATAGACCCTCATAAGAGGTGGTGGGGACTACACATCAGGACATAGACCCTCATACGAGGTGGGGACTACACATCAGGTCATAGACCCTCATAAGAGGTGTGGTGGGGACTACACATCAGGACATAGACCCTCATAAGAGGTGGTGGGGACTACACATCAGGGTCATAGACCCTCATAAGACCACTCAGGACATAGACCCTCATAAGAGGTGGTGGGGACTACACATCAGGACATAGACCCTCATAGACCACTCAGGTCATAGACCCTCATAAGAGGTGTGGTGGGGACTACACATCAGGTCATAGACCCTCATAAGAGGTGGTGGGGACTACACATCAGGGTCATAGACCCTCATAAGAGGTGGTGGGGACTACACATCAGGGTCATAGACCCTCAGAGGTAGGTGGGGACTACACATCAGGTCATAGACCCTCATAAGAGGTGGTGGGGACTACACATCAGGTCATAGACCTTCATAAGAGGTGTGGTGGGGACTACACATCAGGTCATAGACCCTCATAAGAGGTGGTGGGGACTACACATCAGGGTCATAGACCCTCATAAGAGGTGGTGGGGACTACACATCAGGTCATAGACCCTCATAAGAGGTGTTTTGGGGACTACACATCAGGTCATAGACCCTCATAAGAGGTGGTGGGGACTACACATCAGGGTCATAGACCCTCATAAGAGGTGGTGGGGACTACACATCAGGTCATAGACCCTCATAAGAGGTGTGGTGGGGACTACACATCAGGTCATAGACCCTCATAAGAGGTGGTGGGGACTACACATCAGGTCATAGACCCTCATAAGAGGTGGTGGTGACTACACATCAGGACATAGACCCTCATAAGAGGTGGTGGGGACTACACATCAGGGTCATAGACCCTCATAAGAGGTGGTGGGGACTACACATCAGGTCATAGACCCTCATAAGAGAGGTGGTGACTACACATCAGGTCATAGACCCTCATAAGAGGTGGTGGGGACTACACATCAGGGTCATAGACCCTCATAAGAGGTGGTGGGGACTACACATCAGGGTCATAGACCCTCATAAGAGGTGGTGGTGGGGACTACACATCAGGGTCATAGACCCTCATAAGAGGTGGTGGGGACTACACATCAGGTCATAGACCCTCATAAGAGGTGGTGGGGACTACACATCAGGGTCATAGACCCTCATAAGAGGTGGTGGGGACTACACATCAGGGTCATAGACCCTCATAAGAGGTGTGGTGGGGACTACACATCAGGACATAGACCCTCATAAGAGGGGTGGGGACTAGGTCATAGACCCTCATAAGAGGTGTGGTGGGGACTACACATCAGGACATAGACCCTCATAAGAGGTGGTGGGGACTACACATCAGGTCATAGACCCTCATAAGAGGTGTGGTGGGGACTACACATCAGGTCATAGACCCTCATAAGAGGTGGGGACTACACATCAGGTCATAGACCCTCATAAGAGGTGTGGTGGGGACTACACATCAGGGTCATAGACCCTCATAAGAGGTGGTGGGGACTACACATCAGGTCATAGACCCTCATAAGAGGTGGTGGTGACTACACATCAGGACATAGACCCTCATAAGAGGTGTGGTGGGGACTACACATCAGGACATAGACCCTCATAAGAGGTGGTGGGGACTACACATCAGGGTCATAGACCCTCATAAGAGGTGTGGTGGGGACTACACATCAGGACATAGACCCTCATAAGAGGTGGTGGGGACTACACATCAGGGTCATAGACCCTCATAAGAGGTGGTGGGGACTACACATCAGGACATAGACCCTCATAAGAGGTGGTGGGGACTACACATCAGGACATAGACCCTCATAAGAGGTGGGGGACATAGACCCTCATAAGAGGTGGGTGGGGACTACACATCAGGACATAACCCTCATAAGAGGTGGGGGGACTACACATCAGGGTCATAGACCCTCATAAGAGGTGGTGGGACTACACATCAGGTGGTGTGGACTACACATCAGGACATAGACCCTCATAAGAGGTGGTGGGGACTACATCAGGGACCCTCATAAGAGGTGTGTGGGACTACACATCAGGTCATAGACCCTCATAAGAGGTGGTGGGGACATAGGTCATAGACCCTCATAAGAGGTGGTGGGGACTACACATCAGGGTCATAGACCCTCATAAGAGGTGGTGGGGACTACCTCAGGTCATAGACCCTCATAAGAGTGGTGGGGACTACACATCAGGGTCATAGACCCTCATAAGAGGTGGTGGGGACTACACATCAGGTCATAGACCCTCATAAGAGGTGTGGTGGGGACTACACATCAGGTCATAGACCCTCATAAGAGGTGGTGGGGACTACACATCAGGTCATAGACCCTCATAAGAGGTGGTGGGGACTACACATCAGGTCATAGACCATCAGGGTCATAGACCCTCATAAGAGGTGGTGGGGACTACACATCAGGTCATAGACCCCTCATAGACTACCTCATAAGACCCTCATAAGAGTGGTGGGGACTACACATCAGGGTCATAGACCCTCATAAGAGGTGTGGTGGGGACTACACATCAGGGTCATAGACCCTCATAAGAGGTGTTTGGGGACTACACATCAGGGTCATAGACCCTCATAAGAGGTGGTGGGGACTACACATCAGGGTCATAGACCCTCATAAGAGGTGTGGTGGGGACTACACATCAGGTCATAGACCCTCATAAGAGGTGGTGGGGACTACACATCAGGGTCA
>NW_027014875.1:144542-185820 GCF_036934945.1 Oncorhynchus masou masou | reverse complement strand
TGACCTGATGTGTAGTCCCCACCACCTCTTATGAGGGTCTATGTCCTGATGTGTAGTCCCCACCACACCTCTTATGAGGGTCTATGACCTGATGTGTAGTCCCCACCACCTCTTATGAGGGTCTATGACCTGATGTGTAGTCCCCACCACACCTCTTATGAGGGTCTGATGTGTGACCCTTATGAGGGTCTATGACCCTGATGTAGACCCCACCACACCTCTTATGAGGGTCTATGACCTGATGTGTAGTCACCACACCTCTTATGAGGGTCTATGACCCTGATGTGTAGTCCCCACCACACCTCTTATGAGGGTCTATGACCCTGATGTGTAGACCCCACCACACCTCTTATGAGGGTCTATGACCCTGATGTGTAGTCCCCACCACCTCTTATGAGGGTCTATGACCTGATGTGTAGTCCCCACCACACCTCTTATGAGGGTCTATGACCTGATGTGTAGTCCCCACCACACCTCTTATGAGGGTCTATGACCTGATGTGTAGTCCCTACCACCTCTTATGAGGGTCTATGACCCTGATGTGTAGACCCCACCACCTCTTATGAGGGTCTATGACCTGATGTGTAGTCCCCACCACATCTTATGAGGGTCTATGACCTGATGTGTAGTCCCCACCTCTTATGAGGGTCTATGACCTGATGTGTAGTCCCCACCACCTCTTATGGGGGTCTATGACCCTGATGTGTAGACCCCACCACCTCTTATGAGGGTCTATGACCTGATGTGTAGTCCCCACCTCTTATGAGGGTCTATGACCCTGATGTGTAGTCCCCACCACCTCTTATGAGGGTCTATGACCTGATGTGTAGTCCCCACCACATCTTATGAGGGTCTATGACCCTGATGTGTAGTCACCACACCTCTTATGAGGGTCTATGTCCTGATGTGTAGTCCCCACCACCTCTTATGAGGGTCTATGACCCTGATGTGTAGACCCTACCACCTCTTATGAGGGTCTATGACCCTGATGTGTAGACCCCACCACCTCTTATGAGGGTCTATGACCTGATGTGTAGACCCTACCACCTCTTATGAGGGTCTATGACCCTGATGTGTAGTCCCTACCACCTCTTATGAGGGTCTATGACCTGATGTGTAGTCCCCACCACACCTCTTATGAGGGTCTATGACCTGATGTGTAGTCCCCACCACACCTCTTATGAGGGTCTATGACCCTGATGTGTAGACCCTACCACCTCTTATGAGGGTCTATGACCTGATGTGTAGTCCCCACCACCTCTTATGAGGGTCTATGACCTGATGTGTAGTCACCACACCTCTTATGAGGGTCTATGACCCTGATGTGTAGTCCCCACCACACCTCTTATGAGGGTCTATGACCTGATGTGTAGTCACCACACCTCTTATGAGGGTCTATGACCCTGATGTGTAGTCCCCACCACACCTCTTATGAGCGTCTATGACCCTGATGTGTAGTCACCACACCTCTTATGAGGGTCTATGACCCTGATGTGTAGTCCCTACCACACCTCTTATGAGGGTCTATGACCCCGATGTGTAGTCACCACACCTCTTATGAGGGTCTATGACCCTGATGTGTCGTCCCTACCACCTCTTATGAGGGTCTATGACCCTGATGTGTAGTCCCCACCACCTCTTATGAGGGTCTATGACCCTGATGTGTAGTCCCTACCACCTCTTATGAGGGTCTATGACCTGATGTGTAGTCCCCACCACCTCTTATGAGGGTCTATGACCTGATGTGTAGTCCCTACCACCTCTTATGAGGGTCTATGACCTGATGTGTAGTCCCCACCACCTCTTATGAGGGTCTATGACCTGATGTGTAGTCCCTACCACCTCTTTTGAGGGTCTATGACCTGATGTGTAGTCCCTACCACCTCTTATGAGGGTCTATGACCTGATGTGTAGTCCCCACCACCACTTATGAGGGTCTATGACCTGATGTGTAGTCCCCACCACCTCTTATGAGGGTCTATGACCCTGATGTGTAGTCCCCACCACCTCTTATGAGGGTCTATGACCCTGATGTGTAGTCCCCACCACCTCTTATGAGGGTCTATGACCCTAGTCCCCACCACACCTCTTATGAGGGTCTATGACCCTGATGTGTAGCCCCACCACCTCTTATGAGGGTCTATGACCCTGATGTGTAGTCCCCACCACCTCTTATGAGGGTCTATGACCCTGATGTGTAGTCCCCACCACACCTCTTATGAGGGTCTATGACCCTGATGTGTAGTCCCCACCCCTCTTATGAGGGTCTATGACCCTGATGTGTAGTCCCCACCACCTCTTATGAGGGTCTATGACCCTGATGTGTAGTCCCCACCACACCTCTTATGAGGGTCTATGACCTGATGTGTAGTCCCCACCACCTCTTATGAGGGTCTATGACCTGATGTGTAGTCCCCACCACCTCTTATGAGGGTCTATGACCTGATGTGTAGTCCCCACCACCTCTATGAGGGTCTATGACCCTGATGTGTAGTCCCCACCCCACCTCTTATGAGGGTCTATGACCCTGATGATGTAGTCCCCACCACCTCTTATGAGGGTCTATGACCCTGATGTGTAGTCCCCACCACACCTCTTATGAGGGTCTATGACCCTGATGTGTAGTCCCCACCACCTCTTATGAGGGTCTATGACCCTGATGTGTAGTCCCCCACACCGCCTCTGAGGGTCTATGACCCTGATGTGTAGTCCCTACCACCTCTTATGAGGGTCTATGACCCTGATGTGTAGTCCCCACCACCTCTGAGGGTCTATGACCATGATGTGTAGTCCCTTATGAGGGTCTATGACCTGATGTGTAGTCCCCACCTCTTATGAGGGTCTATGACCTGATGTGTAGTCCCCACCACACCTCTTATGAGGGTCTATGACCCTGATGTGTAGTCCCCACCACACCTCTTATGAGGGTCTATGACCCTGATGTGTAGTCCCCACCACCTCTTATGAGGGTCTATGACCCTGATGTAGTCCCCACCACCTCTGAGGGTCTATGACCCTGATGTGTAGTCCCCACCACCTCTTATGAGGGTCTATGACCCTGATGTGTAGTCCCCACCACACCTCTTATGAGGGTCTATGACCCTGATGTGTAGTCCCCACCACACCTCTTATGAGGGTCTATGACCCTGATGTGTAGTCCACCACACCTCTTATGAGGGTCTATGACCTGATGTGTAGTCCCCACCACCTCTTATGAGGGTCTATGACCTGATGTGTAGTCCCCACCACCTCTTATGAGGGTCTATGACCTGATGTGTAGTCCCCCACCACCTCTTATGAGGGTCTATGACCCTGATGTGTAGTCCCCACCACCTCTTATGAGGGTCTATGACCTGATGTGTAGTCCCCACCACCTCTTATGAGGGTCTATGACCTGATGTGTAGTCCCCACCACCTCTTATGAGGGTCTATGACCCTGATGTGTAGTCCCCACCACCTCTTATGAGGGTCTATGACCCTGATGTGTAGTCCCCACCCACCTCTTATGAGGGTCTATGACCCTGATGTGTAGTCCCCACCAGCATCTGAGGGTCTATGACCTGATGTGTAGACCCTACCACCTCTTATGAGGGTCTATGACCTGATGTGTAGTCCCCACCACCTCTTATGAGGGTCTATGACCCTGATGTGTAGTCCCCACCACACCTCTTATGAGGGTCTATGACCCTGATGTGTAGTCCCCACCACCTCTTATGAGGGTCTATGACCCTGATGTGTAGTCCCCCCACCTCTTATGAGGGTCTATGACCTGATGTGTAGTCCCCACCACCTCTTATGAGGGTCTATGACCCTGATGTGTAGTCCCCACCACCTCTTATGAGGGTCTATGACCTGATGTGTAGTCCCCACCTCTTATGAGGGTCTATGACCCTGATGTGTAGTCCCCACCCACCTCTTATGAGGGTCTATGACCCTGATGTGTAGTCCCCACCACCTCTTATGAGGGTCTATGACCTGATGTGTAGTCACCACACCTCTTATGAGGGTGACCCTGATGTACCACCCACCTCTTATGAGGGTCTATGACCCTGATGTGTAGTCACCACACCTCTTATGAGGGTCTATCGATGTGTAGTCACCACACCTCTTATGAGGGTCTATGACCCTGATGTGTCGTCCCTACCACCTCTTATGAGGGTCTATGACCCTGATGTGTAGTCCCCACCACCTCTTATGAGGGTCTATGACCTGATGTGTAGTCCCTACCACCTCTTATGAGGGTCTATGACCTGATGTGTAGTCCCTACCACCTCTTATGAGGGTCTATGACCCTGATGTGTAGTCCCCACTACCTCTTATGAGGGTCTATGACCTGATGTGTAGTCCCCACCACCTCTTATGAGGGTCTATGACCCTGATGTGTAGTCCCCACCACCTCTTATGAGGGTCTATGACCCTGATGTGTAGTCCCTACCACCTCTTATGAGGGTCTATGACCCTGATGTGTAGTCCCCACCACACCTCTTATGAGGGTCTATGACCCCGATGTGTAGTCCCCACCCCCTCTTATGAGGGTCTATGACCCTGATGTGTAGTCCCCACCACCTCTTATGAGGGTCTATGACCCTGATGTGTAGTCCCCACCACACCTCTTATGAGGGTCTATGACCTGATGTGTAGTCCCCACCACCTCTTATGAGGGTCTATGACCTGATGTGTAGTCCCCACCACCTCTTATGAGGGTCTATGACCTGATGTGTAGACCCCACCACCTCTGAGGGTCTATGACCCTGATGTGTAGTCCCCACCCCACCTCTTATGAGGGTCTATGACCTGATGTGTAGTCCCCACCACACCTCTTATGAGGGTCTATGACCCTGATGTGTAGTCAACACCACACCTCTTATGAGGGTCTATGACCCTGATGTGTAGTCCCCACCACCTCTTATGAGGGTCTATGACCCTGATGTGTAGTCCCCACCGCCTCTGAGGGTCTATGACCTGATGTGTAGTCCCTACCACCTCTTATGAGGGTCTATGACCCTGATGTGTAGTCCCCACCACCTCTGAGGGTCTATGACCATGATGTGTAGTCCCCACCACACCTCTTATGAGGGTCTATGACCTGATGTGTAGTCCCCACCACACCTCTTATGAGGGTCTATGACCCTGATGTGTAGTCCCCACCACACCTCTTATGAGGGTCTATGACCCTGATGTGTAGTCCCCACCACCTCTTATGAGGGTCTATGACCCTGATGTGTAGTCCCCACCGCCTCTGAGGGTCTATGACCTGATGTGTAGTCCCTACCACCTCTTATGAGGGTCTATGACCCTGATGTGTAGTCCCCACCACCTCTGAGGGTCTATGACCCTGATGTGTAGTCCCCACCACACCTCTTATGAGGGTCTATGACCTGATGTGTAGTCCCCACCACACCTCTTATGAGGGTCTATGACCTGATGTGTAGTCCCCACCACCTCTTATGAGGGTCTATGACCCTGATGTGTAGTCCCCATCACCTCTTATGAGGGTCTATGACCCTGATGTGTAGTCCCCACCACCTCTTATGAGGGTCTATGACCTGATGTGTAGTCCCCACCACCTCTTATGAGGGTCTATGACCTGATGTGTAGTCCCCACCACACCTCTTATGAGGGTCTATGACCCTGATGTGTAGTCCCCACCACCTCTTATGAGGGTCTATGACCTGATGTGTAGTCCCCACCACCTCTTATGAGGGTCTATGACCTGATGTGTAGTCCCCACCACACCTCTTATGAGGGTCTATGACCCTGATGTGTAGTCCCCACCACACCTCTTATGAGGGTCTATGACCCTGATGTGTAGTCCCCACCACACCTCTTATGAGGGTCTATGACCCTGATGTGTAGTCCCCACCGCATCTGAGGGTCTATGACCTGATGTGTAGACCCTACCACCTCTTATGAGGGTCTATGACCTGATGTGTAGTCCCCACCACACCTCTTATGAGGGTCTATGACCCTGATGTGTAGTCCCCACCACACCTCTTATGAGGGTCTATGACCTGATGTGTAGACCCTACCACCTCTTATGAGGGTCTATGACCCTGATGTGTAGTCCCCACCACACCTCTTATGAGGGTCTATGACCTGATGTGTAGACCCTACCACCTCTTATGAGGGTCTATGACCATGATGTGTAGACCCCACCACCTCTTATGAGGGTCTATGTCCTGATGTGTAGTCACCACCACCTCTTATGAGGGTCTATGGTCCCCACCTCTTATGAGGGTCTATGACCCTGATGTGTAGTCCCCCACCTCTTATGAGGGTCTATGACCCTGATGTGTAGTCCCCCCACCTCTTATGAGGGTCTATGACCTGATGTGTAGTCCCCACCACCTCTTATGAGGGTCTATGACCTGATGTGTAGTCCCCACCACCTCTTATGAGGGTCTATGACCTGATGTGTAGTCACCACACCTCTTATGAGGGTCTATGACCCTGATGTGTAGTCCCCACCACACCTCTTATGAGCGTCTATGACCCTGATGTGTAGTCACCACACCTCTTATGAGGGTCTATGACCCTGATGTGTAGTCCCTACCACACCTCTTATGAGGGTCTATGACCCTGATGTGTAGTCCCCATCACCTCTTATGAGGGTCTATGACCCTGATGTGTAGTCCCCACCACCTCTTATGAGGGTCTATGACCTGATGTGTAGTCCCCACCACCTCTTATGAGGGTCTATGACCTGATGTGTAGTCCCCACCACACCTCTTATGAGGGTCTATGACCCTGATGTGTAGTCCCCACCACCTCTTATGAGGGTCTATGACCTGATGTGTAGTCCCCACCACCTCTTATGAGGGTCTATGACCTGATGTGTAGTCCCCACCACACCTCTTATGAGGGTCTATGACCCTGATGTGTAGTCCCCACCACACCTCTTATGAGGGTCTATGACCCTGATGTGTAGTCCCCACCACACCTCTTATGAGGGTCTATGACCCTGATGTGTAGTCCCCACCGCATCTGAGGGTCTATGACCTGATGTGTAGACCCTACCACCTCTTATGAGGGTCTATGACCTGATGTGTAGTCCCCACCACACCTCTTATGAGGGTCTATGACCCTGATGTGTAGTCCCCACCACACCTCTTATGAGGGTCTATGACCTGATGTGTAGACCCTACCACCTCTTATGAGGGTCTATGACCCTGATGTGTAGTCCCCACCACACCTCTTATGAGGGTCTATGACCTGATGTGTAGACCCTACCACCTCTTATGAGGGTCTATGACCATGATGTGTAGACCCCACCACCTCTTATGAGGGTCTATGTCCTGATGTGTAGTCACCACCACCTCTTATGAGGGTCTATGACCCTGATGTGTAGTCCCCACCTCTTATGAGGGTCTATGACCCTGATGTGTAGTCCCCACCACCTCTTATGAGGGTCTATGACCCTGATGTGTAGTCCCCACCTCTTATGAGGGTCTATGACCTGATGTGTAGTCCCCACCACCTCTTATGAGGGTCTATGACCTGATGTGTAGTCCCCACCACCTCTTATGAGGGTCTATGACCTGATGTGTAGTCACCACACCTCTTATGAGGGTCTATGACCCTGATGTGTAGTCCCCACCACACCTCTTATGAGCGTCTATGACCCTGATGTGTAGTCACCACACCTCTTATGAGGGTCTATGACCCTGATGTGTAGTCCCTACCACACCTCTTATGAGGGTCTATGACCCCGATGTGTAGTCACCACACCTCTTATGAGGGTCTATGACCCTGATGTGTCGTCCCTACCACCTCTTATGAGGGTCTATGACCCTGATGTGTAGTCCCCACCACCTCTTATGAGGGTCTATGACCTGATGTGTAGACCCTACCACCTCTTATGAGGGTCTATGACCCTGATGTGTAGTCCCCACCACACCTCTTATGAGGGTCTATGACCCTGATGTGTAGTCCCCACCTCTTATGAGGGTCTATGACCCTGATGTGTAGTCCCCACCACCTCTTATGAGGGTCTATGACCCTGATGTGTAGTCCCCACCACACCTCTTATGAGGGTCTATGACCTGATGTGTAGTCCCCACCACACCTCTTATGAGGGTCTATGACCTGATGTGTAGACCCTACCACCTCTTATGAGGGTCTATGACCCTGATGTGTAGTCCCCACCACACCTCTTATGAGGGTCTATGACCTGATGTGTAGACCCTACCACCTCTTATGAGGGTCTATGACCATGATGTGTAGACCCCACCACCTCTTATGAGGGTCTATGTCCTGATGTGTAGTCACCACCACCTCTTATGAGGGTCTATGACCCTGATGTGTAGTCCCCACCTCTTATGAGGGTCTATGACCCTGATGTGTAGTCCCCACCACCTCTTATGAGGGTCTATGACCCTGATGTGTAGTCCCCACCTCTTATGAGGGTCTATGACCTGATGTGTAGTCCCCACCACCTCTTATGAGGGTCTATGACCTGATGTGTAGTCCCCACCACCTCTTATGAGGGTCTATGACCTGATGTGTAGTCACCACACCTCTTATGAGGGTCTATGACCCTGATGTGTAGTCCCCACCACACCTCTTATGAGCGTCTATGACCCTGATGTGTAGTCACCACACCTCTTATGAGGGTCTATGACCCTGATGTGTAGTCCCTACCACACCTCTTATGAGGGTCTATGACCCTGATGTGTAGTCCCCACCACCTCTGAGGGTCTATGACCCTGATGTGTAGTCCCCACCACACCTCTTATGAGGGTCTATGACCTGATGTGTAGTCCCCACCACACCTCTTATGAGGGTCTATGACCTGATGTGTAGTCCCCACCACCTCTTATGAGGGTCTATGACCCTGATGTGTAGTCCCCATCACCTCTTATGAGGGTCTATGACCCTGATGTGTAGTCCCCACCACCTCTTATGAGGGTCTATGACCTGATGTGTAGTCCCCACCACCTCTTATGAGGGTCTATGACCTGATGTGTAGTCCCCACCACACCTCTTATGAGGGTCTATGACCCTGATGTGTAGTCCCCACCACCTCTTATGAGGGTCTATGACCTGATGTGTAGTCCCCACCACCTCTTATGAGGGTCTATGACCTGATGTGTAGTCCCCACCACACCTCTTATGAGGGTCTATGACCCTGATGTGTAGTCCCCACCACACCTCTTATGAGGGTCTATGACCCTGATGTGTAGTCCCCACCACACCTCTTATGAGGGTCTATGACCCTGATGTGTAGTCCCCACCGCATCTGAGGGTCTATGACCTGATGTGTAGACCCTACCACCTCTTATGAGGGTCTATGACCTGATGTGTAGTCCCCACCACACCTCTTATGAGGGTCTATGACCCTGATGTGTAGTCCCCACCACACCTCTTATGAGGGTCTATGACCTGATGTGTAGACCCTACCACCTCTTATGAGGGTCTATGACCCTGATGTGTAGTCCCCACCACACCTCTTATGAGGGTCTATGACCTGATGTGTAGACCCTACCACCTCTTATGAGGGTCTATGACCATGATGTGTAGACCCCACCACCTCTTATTAGGGTCTATGTCCTGATGTGTAGTCACCACCACCTCTTATGAGGGTCTATGACCCTGATGTGTAGTCCCCACCTCTTATGAGGGTCTATGACCCTGATGTGTAGTCCCCACCACCTCTTATGAGGGTCTATGACCCTGATGTGTAGTCCCCACCTCTTATGAGGGTCTATGACCTGATGTGTAGTCCCCACCACCTCTTATGAGGGTCTATGACCTGATGTGTAGTCCCCACCACCTCTTATGAGGGTCTATGACCTGATGTGTAGTCACCACACCTCTTATGAGGGTCTATGACCCTGATGTGTAGTCCCCACCACACCTCTTATGAGCGTCTATGACCCTGATGTGTAGTCACCACACCTCTTATGAGGGTCTATGACCCTGATGTGTAGTCCCTACCACACCTCTTATGAGGGTCTATGACCCCGATGTGTAGTCACCACACCTCTTATGAGGGTCTATGACCCTGATGTGTCGTCCCTACCACCTCTTATGAGGGTCTATGACCCTGATGTGTAGTCCCCACCACCTCTTATGAGGGTCTATGACCTGATGTGTAGTCCCTACCACCTCTTATGAGGGTCTATGACCCTGATGTGTAGTCCCCACCACACCTCTTATGAGGGTCTATGACCCCGATGTGTAGTCCCCACCCCCTCTTATGAGGGTCTATGACCCTGATGTGTAGTCCCCACCACCTCTTATGAGGGTCTATGACCCTGATGTGTAGTCCCCACCACACCTCTTATGAGGGTCTATGACCTGATGTGTAGTCCCCACCACACCTCTTATGAGGGTCTATGACCTGATGTGTAGACCCTACCACCTCTTATGAGGGTCTATGACCCTGATGTGTAGTCCCCACCACACCTCTTATGAGGGTCTATGACCTGATGTGTAGACCCTACCACCTCTTATGAGGGTCTATGACCATGATGTGTAGACCCCACCACCTCTTATGAGGGTCTATGTCCTGATGTGTAGTCACCACCACCTCTTATGAGGGTCTATGACCCTGATGTGTAGTCCCCACCTCTTATGAGGGTCTATGACCCTGATGTGTAGTCCCCACCACCTCTTATGAGGGTCTATGACCCTGATGTGTAGTCCCCACCTCTTATGAGGGTCTATGACCTGATGTGTAGTCCCCACCACCTCTTATGAGGGTCTATGACCTGATGTGTAGTCCCCACCACCTCTTATGAGGGTCTATGACCTGATGTGTAGTCACCACACCTCTTATGAGGGTCTATGACCCTGATGTGTAGTCCCCACCACACCTCTTATGAGCGTCTATGACCCTGATGTGTAGTCACCACACCTCTTATGAGGGTCTATGACCCTGATGTGTAGTCCCTACCACACCTCTTATGAGGGTCTATGACCCCGATGTGTAGTCGAACACACCTCTTATGAGGGTCTATGACCCTGATGTGTCGTCCCTACCACCTCTTATGAGGGTCTATGACCCTGATGTGTAGTCCCCACCACCTCTTATGAGGGTCTATGACCTGATGTGTAGTCCCTACCACCTCTTATGAGGGTCTATGACCTGATGTGTAGTCCCTACCACCTCTTATGAGGGTCTATGACCCTGATGTGTAGTCCCCACTACCTCTTATGAGGGTCTATGACCTGATGTGTAGTCCCCACCACCTCTTATGAGGGTCTCTGACCCTGATGTGTAGTCCCCACCACCTCTTATGAGGGTCTATGACCCTGATGTGTAGTCCCTACCACCTCTTATGAGGGTCTATGACCCTGATGTGTAGTCCCCACCACACCTCTTATGAGGGTCTATGACCCCGATGTGTAGTCCCCACCCCCTCTTATGAGGGTCTATGACCCTGATGTGTAGTCCCCACCACCTCTTATGAGGGTCTATGACCCTGATGTGTAGTCCCCACCACACCTCTTATGAGGGTCTATGACCTGATGTGTAGTCCCCACCACCTCTTATGAGGGTCTATGACCTGATGTGTAGTCCCCACCACCTCTTATGAGGGTCTATGACCTGATGTGTAGACCCCACCACCTCTGAGGGTCTATGACCCTGATGTGTAGTCCCCACCCCACCTCTTATGAGGGTCTATGACCCTGATGTGTAGTCCCCACCACACCTCTTATGAGGGTCTATGACCCTGATGTGTAGTCCCCACCACACCTCTTATGAGGGTCTATGACCCTGATGTGTAGTCCCCACCACCTCTTATGAGGGTCTATGACCCTGATGTGTAGTCCCCACCGCCTCTGAGGGTCTATGACCTGATGTGTAGTCCCTACCACCTCTTATGAGGGTCTATGACCCTGATGTGTAGTCCCCACCACCTCTGAGGGTCTATGACCCTGATGTGTAGTCCCCACCACACCTCTTATGAGGGTCTATGACCTGATGTGTAGTCCCCACCACACCTCTTATGAGGGTCTATGACCCTGATGTGTAGTCCCCACCACCTCTTATGAGGGTCTATGACCTGATGTGTAGTCCCCACCACACCTCTTATGAGCGTCTATGACCCTGATGTGTAGACCCCACCACCTCTTATGAGGGTCTATGACCCTGATGTGTAGTCCCCATCACCTCTTATGAGGGTCTATGACCCTGATGTGTAGTCCCCACCACCTCTTATGAGGGTCTATGACCTGATGTGTAGTCCCCACCACCTCTTATGAGGGTCTATGACCCTGATGTGTAGTCCCCACCACACCTCTTATGAGGGTCTATGACCTGATGTGTAGTCCCCACCACCTCTTATGAGGGTCTATGACCCTGATGTGTAGTCCCCACCACCTCTTATGAGGGTCTATGACCCTGGTGTAGTCCCCACCACACCTCTTATGAGGGTCTATGTCCTGATATGTAGTCCCCACCACACCTCTTATGAGGGTCTATGACCTGATGTGTAGACCCCACCTCTTATGAGGGTCTATGACCCTGATGTGTAGTCCCCACCACCTCTTGAGGGTCTATGACCCTGATGTGTAGTCCCCACCACCTCTTATGAGGGTCTATGACCTGATGTGTAGTCCCCACCACCTCTTATGAGGGTCTATGACCCTGATGTGTAGTCACCACCACCTCTTATGAGGGTCTATGACCCTGATGTGTAGTCCCCACCACCTCTTATGAGGGTCTATGACCCTGATGTGTAGTCACCACCACCTCTTATGAGGGTCTATGACCTGATGTGTAGTCCCCACCACCTCTTATGAGGGTCTATGACCCTGGTGTGTAGTCCCCACCACACCTCTTATGAGGGTCTATGACCCTGATGTGTAGTCCCCACCACACCTCTTATGAGGGTCTATGATCATTAACAACACTAAGAGATCAGAGCCTTTAGACAGCGGGAGGGAGAGATGGTTGGAGTCTGTGTGATCACGCTCCAACAGATGGGGTTTCAACACTAAGAGATCAAAGCCTTTAGACAGCGGGAGGGAGAGATGGTTTGAGTCTGTGTGATCGCGATCCAACACTAAGAGATCAGAGCCTTTAGACAGCGGGAGGGAGAGATGGTTGGAGTCTGTGATCACGCTCCAACAGATGGGGTTTCTCCATCATTCACCTGTATGCATCTCATCAGCACCATTAAGCCTGTTGGTTCATATAATCAAAACCCCAAACTGCATAATCAGAGAGGAAACTCTGAGCCTGTCAGCCAATCAGAGAGGAAACTCTGAGCCTGTGAGCCAATCAGAGGAAACACTTCATTTGTTCAAACAAAAGACAGTAATCATTTTGGGTTATTTCAAATAAGAAATCATATTTAAGGACACTAGGATTTTATTTTAAAAGAGCAACAACTATAATCTGAGCCTGTGAGCCATTTTAATTATACCAGATGGGCAACAGAGATGATGAATAAAACCCTGTTAACAAAACAGGAAGTAAAATAATACCCTGTTAACAAAACAGGAAGTAAAAAACGGTCTGCAGACTAAATGAAACTAAAGGCAACACAGAGTCCCATCCCAAATGACCCCCTATTCCCCTCATAGTGCACTATAGCGACACAGAGTGCCCATCCCAAATGACCCCCTATTCCCCTCATAGTGCACTATAGCGACACAGAGGGCCCATCCCAAATGACCCCCTATTCCCCTCATAGTGCACTATAGCGACACAGAGGGCCCATCCCAAATGACCCCCTATTCCCCTCATAGTGCACTATAGCGACACAGAGGGCCCATCCCAAATGACCCCCTATTCCCCTCATAGTGCACTATAGCAACACAGAGGGCCCATCCCAAATGACCCCCTATTCCCCTCATAGTGCACTACAGCAACACAGAGTCCCCATCCCAAATGACCCCCTATTCCCCTCAGTGCACTACAGCAACACAGAGGGCACATCCCAAATGACCCCCTATCCCCCTCTGGGCTCTGGTCAGAAGTAGTGCACTATGGGTAGAGCACTGGAAAGGAAATAGGGAGGCATTTTGGGACAGTGTAGCAGTAAGAACCACTAACTGGTGAAACCAGGTTGATTCCTGAAGGACGTGTCCTCTCTTTAGTCTCTAACAGAAGTGGCCAGCTTGGAGAAGAGGCCAGCAGACAGACAACTCATTCATAATAACACACATTGCAGACTCAGACTATTTACAGCATGAAGCACACATGTATATACACAGGAATTATATACCACTGGCCAGATCAGGGAATATTCTCCTTTCTCTGCAGCGTCTAGACTGGTGGGGTCAGGGGTCTAGACTGTAGACTGGTGGGGTCAGGTAGGGGTCAGGGTTCTAGTCTGTAGACTGGTGGGGTCAGGTAGGGGTCAGGGGTCTAGTCTGTAGACTGGTGGGGTCAGTTAGGGGTCAGGGTCTAGACTGTAGACTGGTGGGGTCAGTTAGGGGTCAGGGGTCTAGACTGTAGACTGGTGGGGTCAGTTAGGGGTCAGGGTCTAGATAGTGGATTGAGGTGGGGGTCAGGTATGGGTTCAGGGTCAAGATAGTGGATTGAAGTGGGGGTGGGGGTCAGGTAGGGGTCATGGTCTAGATAGTGGATGGAGGTGGATTGAAGCGGGGGTCAGGGTCTAGATAGTGGATTGAGGTGGGGGTCATGGTTTAGATAGTGGATTGAGGTGGGGGTCAGGGTCTAGATAGTGGATTGAGGTGGGGTCAGGTAGGGGTCAGGGTCTAGATAGTGGATTGAGGTGGAGGTCAGGTAGGGGTCAGGGTCTAGATAGTGGATTGAGGTGGGGGTCAGGTAGGGGTCAGGGTCTAGATCAGGGCTCTCCAACAAGTCGATCACCAGCTACCAGTAGCTACCAGCCCACCTATTAGTAGCTCGCCAAAACATTGTGAAAGTACATTCAATTTCACAAGTATCAGAGACACCGCAAGCTCCCAGCTACTATCTAATCAAGGCAACATCGACATTATCCCACCCCTGGTTAGCCACTATTGGATTAAAAAGCCAAACCTAACACATTATCTGCCAATTAATTTTCAGCAATATGGCGTCCGTCCGCCCGGTGTTTGTCTGTCATTCAGTGTAACGCCAGTTGATGTGATAACTGTCTTGTAGATTGACAGAAATACTTTCCCCCAAACCATATTAAATGGTAACTGTAAAGTAGGCTTACCTAGAAGAAGTACATCATTTGTATCTACCGTTTGATTTTTGGTAAACGACGCCATGAAATCAGCAGCAGCAGTACTGAACCACCACAGACCGGCATATTAAAACGGCACATTCCTGCAACAATTCAAAGGGAATTGCGCTCCAAAATCTAAACGTGTTCGTTTTCTTCCAAAGCTAAAAATAGTTTCTTCTGATGTGATTTAAAACATTAACATGGACTCAGAACATGCCGTTTTGAGAGTAAAAACTAAATACATCTACTGAGAAAACAGAAAACAGAAGAATTTGGGAGAAAAAAAAACATCTCAGATTTTATAGGGCCTCCTTTAGTGTTTATTAACCATTGTTTTACCAGGTATATCGACAGAAAACACAGTGTCTCTTGTACACTAAGGACCCGGGGAAGAGTTGCAGGGAGAGGAGAACAACGGGTCTATTTGAAGGGAGCTCTTATGCTAGAAAAGGTTGGAGACCCCTGGTCTAGAAAGTGGATTGAGGTGGGGATTTAGGGTGGGTGAGTCGAGGGGTGAGGGTTTAGGGTGGGTTGAGAGTCGGGGGGAGGGTTTAGGGTGGGTGAGTCGAGGGGTGAGGGTTTAGGGTGGGTTGAGAGTCGGGGGAGGGTTTAGGGTGGGTTGAGAGTCGGGGGGAGTATTTAGGGTGGGTTGAGAGTCGACGAGTGAGGGTTTAGGGTGGGTGAGAGTCGGGGGGGAGGGTATGGAGGTTGAGTGAAGGTGTAGGGTGGGTATGGAGGTTGAGTGAAGGTGTAGGGTGGGTATGGAGGTTGGGTGAAGGTGTAGGGTGGGTATGGAGGTTGGGTGAAGGTGTAGGGTGGGTATGGAGGTTGGGTGAAGGTGTAGGGTGGGTGTGGAGGTTGGGTGAAGGTGTAGGGTGGGTGTGGAGGTTGGGTGAAGGTGTAGGGTGGATGTGGAGGTTGGGTGAAGGTGTAGGGTGGGTATGGAGGTTGGGTGAAGGTTTAGGGTGGGTATGGAGGTTGGGTGAAGGTGTAGGGTGGGTATGGAGGTTGGGTGAAGGTGTAGGGTGGGTGTGGAGGTTGGGTGAAGGTGTAGGGTGGATATGGAGGTTGGGTGAAGGTGTAGGGTGGGTATGGAGGTTGGGTGAAGGTGTAGGGAGGGTATGGAGGTTGGGTGAAGGTGTAGGGTGGTTATGGAGGTTGGGTGAAGGTGTAGGGTGGGTATGGAGGTTGGGTGAAGGTGTAGGGTGGGTGTGGAGGTTGGGTGAAGGTGTAGGGTGGGTGTGGAGATTGGGTGAAGGTGTAGGGTGGGTGTGGAGGTTGGGTGAAGGTGTAGGGTGGGTATGGAGGTTGGGTGAAGGTGTAGGGTGGGTATGGAGGTTGGGTGAAGGTGTGGGGTGGGTATGGAGGTTGGGTGAAGGTGTAGGGTGGGTATGGAGGTTGGGTGAAGGTGTAGGGTGGGTATGGAGGTTGGGTGAAGGTGTAGGGTGGGTGTGGAGGTTGGGTGAAGGTGTAGGGTGGGTATGGAGGTTGGGTGAAGGTGTAGGGTGGGTGTGGGAAGCGAGGGGCCACATGGTCTCAGATACGGTCCACACTTCTCATTCCTCCATCCAATGTCAAAGAGCCAAACCTGGAAAACAGCAACATCAGACAATATTACATCAATAGATAGTGCATGGGCATAAATAGAAGCTGATCTAACAGGAAGGACCAAACAGCTGATCTAACAGGAAGGACCAAACAGCTGATCTAACAGGAAGGACCAAACAGCTGATCTGACAGGAAGGACCAAACAGCTGATCTGACAGGAAGGACCAAACAGCTGATCTGACAGGAAGGACCAAACAGCTGATCTGACAGGAAGGACCAAACAGCTGATCTAACAGGAAGGACCAAACAGCTGATCTAACAGGAAGGACCAAACAGCTGATCTAACAGGAAGGACCAAACAGCTGATCTAACAGGAAGGACCAAACAGCTGATCTAACAGGAAGGAGGCCTTCATATGTCTCATCAGGGTTATTGGCCATGTTTTGAATTGCTGGTGTGGGTCTGTTATAAAGTAAACATACGGCCATCACAGGGAGCTCTGTGTAGCCAGACAAGTCCTCACCTCTCCAGGAAGTGGTTGTTCTCGGCCAACTCCTTTACTACGCCCTCCATCTCTTCCTTCAGCTTCTTCATCCTGGAATCACAGAAAGGATAGAGAGAGTTAACACTGGACACTGGGAAGGTGGAATATCATCCCCCTGGTTAACACTGGACACTGGGAAGGTGGAATATCATCCCACTGGTTAACACTGTGAAGGTGGAATATCATCCCACTGGTTAACACTGGACACTGGGAAGGTGGAATATCATCCCCCTGGTTAACACTGGACACTGGGAAGGTAGAATATCATCCCACTGGTTAACACTGGACACTGTGAAGGTGGAATATCATCCCCCTGGTTAACACTGGACACTGGGAAGGTGGAATATCATCCCACTGGTTAACACTGGACACTGGGGAGGTGGAATATCATCCCCCTGGTTAACACTGGGAAGGTGGAATATCATCCCACTGGTTAACACTGGACACTGGGAAGGTAGAATATCATCCCACTGGTTAACACTGGACACTGTGAAGGTGGAATATCATCCCCCTGGTTAACACTGGACACTGGGAAGGTGGAATATCATCCCACTGGTTAACACTGGGGAGGTGGAATATCATCCCCCTGGTTAACACTGGGAAGGTGGAATATCATCCCCCTGGTTAACACTGGACACTGGGAAGGTGGAATATCATCCCCCTGGTTAACACTGGACACTGGGAAGGTGGAATATCATCCCCCTGGTTAACACTGGACACTGGGAAGGTGGAATATCATCCCCCTGGTTAACACTGGACACTGGGAAGGTGGAATATCATCCCACTGGTTAACACTGGACACTGGGAAGGTGGAATATCATCCCCCTGATTAACACTGGGAAGGTGGAATATCATCCCACTGGTTAACACTGGACACTGTGAAGGTGGAATATCATCCCCCTGGTTAACACTGGACACTGGGGAGGTGGAATATCATCCCCCTGGTTAACACTGTGAAGGTGGAATATCATCCCACTGGTTAACACTGGGAAGGTGGAATATCATCCCCCTGGTTAACACTGGACACTGGGAGGTGGAATATCATCCCACTGGTTAACACTGGACACTGGGAAGGTGGAATATCATCCTCCTGGTTAACACTGGACACTGGGAAGGTAGAATATCATCCCACTGGTTAACACTGGACACTGGGAAGGTGGAATATCATCCCCCTGGTTAACACTGGACACTGGGAAGGTGGAATATCATCCCCCTGGTTAACACTGGACACTGAGATGGTAGACTATCATCCCACTGGTTAACACTGTGAAGGTGGAATATCATCCCACTGGTTAACACTGGACACTGGGAAGGTGGAATATCATCCCACTGGTTAACACTGGACACTGTGAAGGTGGAATATCATCCCCCTGGTTAACACTGGTTAACACTGTGAAGGTGGAATATCATCCCCCTGGTTAACACTGGACACTGGGAAGGTGGAATATCATCCCCCTGGTTAACACTGGACACTGGGGAGGTGGAATATCATCCCCCTGGTTAACACTGGACACTGGGAAGGTGGAATATCATCCCCCTGGTTAACACTGGGAAGGTGGAATATCATCCCCCTGGTTAACACTGGACACTGGGAAGGTGGAATATCATCCCCCTGGTTAACACTGGACACTGGGAAGGTGGAATATCATTCCCTGGTTAACACTGGGGAGGTGGAATATCATCCCACTGGTTAACACTGGACACTGGGAAGGTGGAATATCATCCCCCTGGTTAACACTGGACACTGAGAAGGTGGAATATCATCCCATTGGTTAACACTGGGAAGGTGGAATATCATCCCACTGGTTAACACTGGACACTGGGAAGGTGGAATATCATCCCACTGGTTAACACTGGGAAGGTGGAATATCATCCCCCTGGTTAACACTGGACACTGGGAAGGTGGAATATCATCCCCCTGGTTAACACTGGACACTGGGAAGGTGGAATATCATCCCACTGGTTAACACTGGACACTGAGATGGTAGACTATCGTCCCACTGGTTAACACTGGACACTGAGATGGTAGACTATCGTCCCCCTGGTTAACACTGGACACTGAGATGGTAGACTATCATCCCACTGGTTAACACTGGACACTGAGATGGTAGACTATCGTCCCACTGGTTATAGATCATCCCTCAAGTCAACAAACATGTCCTCAGATGGAACAACATGATAGTGAGACTTACCCAGGGGCATCTCTACCAGGGTGATCTGACTGATGTAGGGTCAGGGAGAGTAACTCACCCCAGGGGCATCTCTACCAGGGTGATCTGACTGATGTAGGGTCAGGGACAGTAACTCACCCCAGGGGCATCTCTACCAGGGTGATCTGACTGATGTAGGGTCAGGGAGAGTAACTCACCCCAGGGGCATCTCTACCAGGGTGATCTGACTGATGTAAGGTCAGGGGTTAACGGTTAGGGGTCAGGGAGAGTAACTCACCCCAGGGGCATCTCTACCAGGGTGATCTGACTGATGTAGGGTCAGGGACAGTAACTCACCCCAGGGGCATCTCTACCAGGGTGATCTGACTGATGTAAGGTCAGAGGTTAACGGTTAGGGGTCAGGGAGAGTAACTCACCCCAGGGGCATCTCTACCAGGGTGATCTGACTGATGTAAGGTCAGAGGTTAACGGTTAGGGGTCAGGGAGAGTAACTCACCCCAGGGTCATCTCTACCAGGGTGATCTGACTGATGTAGGGTCAGGGACAGTAACTCACCCCAGGGTCATCTCTACCAGGGTGATCTGACTGATGTAGGGTCAGGGACAGTAACTCACCCCAGGGTCATCTCTACCAGGGTGATCTGACTGATGTAGGGTCAGGGAGAGTAACTCACCCCAGGGGCATCTCTACCAGGGTGATCTGACTGATGTAAGGTCAGAGGTTAACGGTTAGGGGTCAGGGAGAGTAACTCACCCCAGGGGCATCTCTACCAGGGTGATCTGACTGATGTAGGGTCAGGGACAGTAACTCACCCCAGGGTCATCTCTACCAGGGTGATCTGACTGATGTAGGGTCAGGGACAGTAACTCACCCCAGGGGCATCTCTACCAGGGTGATCTGACTGATGTAGGGTCAGGGAGAGTAACTCACCCCAGGGTCATCTCTACCAGGGTGATCTGACTGATGTAGGGTCAGGGAGAGTAACTCACCCCAGGGTCATCTCTACCAGGGTGATCTGACTGATGTAGGGTCAGGGACAGTAACTCACCCCAGGGTCATCTCTACCAGGGTGATCTGACTGATGTAGGGTCAGGGACAGTAACTCACCCCAGGGGCATCTCTACCAGGGTGATCTGACTGATGTAAGGTCAGGGACAGTAACTCACCCCAGGGTCATCTCTACCAGGGTGATCTGACTGATGTAGGGTCAGGGACAGTAACTCACCCCAGGGTCATCTCTACCAGGGTGATCTGACTGATGTAGGGTCAGGGGTTAAGGGTTAAAGGTTAGGGACAGTAACTCACCCCAGGGACATCCCTACCAGGGTGATCTGACTGATGTAGGGTCAGGGACAGTAACTCACCCCAGGGTCATCTCTACCAGGGTGATCTGACTGATGTAGGGTCAGGGAGAGTAACTCACCCCAGGGGCATCTCTACCAGGGTGATCTGACTGATGTAGGGTCAGGGACAGTAACTCACCCCAGGGTCATCTCTACCAGGGTGATCTGACTGATGTAACGTCAGAGGTTAACGGTTAGGGGTCAGGGACAGTAACTCACCCCAGGGGCATCTCTACCAGGGTGATCTGACTGATGTAAGGTCAGAGGTTAACGGTTAGGGGTCAGGGACAGTAACTCACCCCAGGGGCATCTCTACCAGGGTGATCTGACTGATGTAGGGTCAGGGAGAGTAACTCACCCCAGGGGCATCTCTACCAGGGTGATCTGACTGATGTAAGGTCAGGGGTTAACGGTTAGGGGTCAGGGACAGTAACTCACCCCAGGGGCATCTCTACCAGGGTGATCTGACTGATGTAGGGTTAGGGAGAGTAACTCACCCCAGGGTCATCTCTACCAGGGTGATCTGACTGATGTAAGGTCAGGGGTTAACGGTTAGGGGTCAGGGACAGTAACTCACCCCAGGGTCATCTCTACCAGGGTGATCTGACTGATGTAGGGTCAGGGACAGTAACTCACCCCAGGGTCATCTCTACCAGGGTGATCTGACGGATGTAAGGTCAGGGACAGTAACTCACCCCAGGGGCATCTCTACCAGGGTGATCTGACTGATGTAGGGTCAGGGAGAGTAACTCACCCCAGGGGCATCTCTACCAGGGTGATCTGACTGATGTAGGGTTAGGGAGAGTAACTCACCCCAGGGTCATCTCTACCAGGGTGATCTGACTGATGTAGGGTCAGGGACAGTAACTCACCCCAGGGTCATCTCTACCAGGGTGATCTGACTGATGTAGGGTCAGGGACAGTAACTCACCCCAGGGTCATCTCTACCAGGGTGATCTGACTGATGTAGGGTCAGGGAGAGTAACTCACCCCAGGGTCATCTCTACCAAGGTGCTCTGGCTGAGGTAAGGTCAGGGGTTAAGGAGCCCTAGGACTACCTGACATGATGACTCCTTTCTGTCCCCAGTCCACCTGGCCGTGCTGCTGCTCCAGTTTCAACTGTTCTGCCTTATTATTATTTGACCATGCTGGTCATCTATGAACATTTGAACATCTTGGCCATGTTCTGTTATAATCTCCACCCGGCACAGCCAGAAGAGGACTGGCCACCCCACATAGCCTGGTTCCTCTCTAGGTTTCTTCCTAGGTTTTGGCCTTTCTAGGGAGTTTTTCCTAGCCACCGTGCTTCTACACCTGCATTGCTTGCTGTTTGGGGTTTTAGGCTGGGTTTCTGTACAGCACTTTGAGATATCAGCTGATGTACGAAGGGCTATATAAATACATTTGATTTGATTTGATTTAAGGGTTAACGGTCAGGGACAGTAACTCACCCCAGGGTCATCTCTACCAGGGTGATCTGACTGAGGTAAGGTCAGGGGTTAACGGTTAGGGGTCAGGGACAGTAACTCACCCCAGGGGCATCTCTACCAGGGTGATCTGACTGAGGTAAGGTCAGGGGTTAACGGTTAGGGGTCAGGGACAGTAACTCACCCCAGGGGCATCTCTACCAGGGTGATCTGACTGATGTAAGGTCAGGGGTTAACGGTTAGGGGTCAGGGACAGTAACTAACCCCAGGGGCATCTCTACCAGGGTGATCTGACTGATGTAGGGTCAGGGACAATAACTCACCCCAGGGTCATCTCTACCAGGGTGATCTGACTGATGTAAGGTCAGGGGTTAACGGTTAGGGGTCAGGGACAGTAACTCACCCCAGGGTCATCTCTACCAGGGTGATCTGACTGATGTAGGGTCAGGGACAGTAACTCACCCCAGGGTCATCTCTACCAGGGTGATCTGACTGATGTAGGGTCAGGGAGAGTAACTCACCCCAGGGTCATCTATACCAGGGTGATCTGACTGATGTAAGGTCAGAGGTTAACGGTTAGGGGTCAGGGACAGTAACTCACCCCAGGGTCATCTCTACCAAGGTGATCTGACTGATGTAGGGTCAGGGGTTAAGGGTTAAGGGTTAGGGACAGTAACTCACCCCAGGGTCATCTCTACCAAGGTGCTCTGGCTGAGGTAAGGTCAGGGGTTAAAGGTCAGGGACAGTAACTCACCCCAGGGTCATCTCTACCAAGGTGCCCTGGCTGAGGTAAGGTCAGGGGTTAAAGGTCAGGGACAGTAACTCACCCCAGGGTCATCTCTACCAAGGTGCTCTGGCTGAGGTAGGCTTGAGGCTTCACCATACCACTGGATGCCAGAGGTAGCACCTTACCAGGTAACTGCTCCTGTAGCTACAACACACAAACATGGATATTAACAATTAAAAACCATCTTTTAAGGGAGAATAGGCATTGGTCTGAAGCCGAAAAATAAATTCATGCACCACAATGTCTCCTCCCCCCATGCAAAGCGGTCATCAAGACAAAACGTGGCGACTTTGAAGAATCTCAAATATATTTTGATTTGTTGAACACTTATCTGGTTACTACATGAGATTCCATATGTGTTATTTAATAGTTTTGATGTCTTTACTATTATTGTACAATGTAGAACATAGTAAAAATAGAGAAAACCCCTTGAATGAGGAGGTGTGTCCAAACGTTGACTGGTACTCTATTTAGCTGCTTCTGTTATGCAGAACCGAGTTGTTGGTCCTGGTTTTATAACTCTGAATCCATGTTAGCATGGTCAGAAATGCTACAAAACGGTAGCTGTTGGTCCTGGTTTTATAACTCTGAAACCATGTTAGCATGGTCAGAAATGCTACAAAACAGTAGTTGTTGGTCCTGGTTTGATAACTGAGATTAGTCTGAAACCATGTTAGCATGGTCAGAACTGCTACAAAACAGTAGTTGTTGGTCCTGGTTTGATAACTGAGATTAGTCTGAGACCATGTTAGCATGGTCAGAAATGCTACTAAACGGTAGTTGTTGGTCCTGGTTTGATAACTGAGATTAGTCTGAAACCATGTTAGCATGGTCAGAACTGCTACAAAACAGTAGTTGTTGGTCCTGGTTTTATAACTCTGAATCCATGTCAGCATGGTCAGAAATGCTACAAAACGTTAGTTGTTGGTCCTGGTTTTTTAACTCTGAAACCATGTTAGCATGGTCAGAAATGCTACAAAACAGTAGCTGTTGGTCCTGGTTTTATAACTCTGAATCCATGTCAGCATGGTCAGAAATGCTACAAAACGTTAGTTGTTGGTCCTGGTTTTATAACTCTGAATCCATGTTAGCATGGTCAGAAATGCTACAAAACGGTAGCTGTTGGTCCTGGTTTGATAACTGAGATTAGTCTGAAACCATGTTAGCATGGTCAGAACTGCTACAAAACAGTAGTTGTAGGTCCTGGTTTGATAACTGAGATTAGTCTGAGACCATGTTAGCATGGTCAGAAATGCTACTAAACGGTAGTTGTTGGTCCTGGTTTGATAACTCTGAAACCATGTTAGCATGGTCAGAAATGCTACAAAACGGTAGTTGTTGGTCCTGGTTTGATAACTGAGATTAGTCTGAAACCATGTTAGCATGGTCAGAAATGCTACTAAACGGTAGTTGTTGGTCCTGGTTTGATAACTCTGAAACCATGTTAGCATGGTCAGAAATGCTACAAAACGTTAGTTGTTGGTCCTGGTTTGATAACTGAGATTAGTCTGAAACCATGTTAGCATGGTCAGAAATGCTACTAAACGGTAGTTGTTGGTCCTGGTTTGATAACTCTGAAACCATGTTAGCATGGTCAGAAATGCTACAAAACGGTAGTTGTTGGTCCTGGTTTGATAACTGAGATTAGTCTGAAACCATGTTAGCATGTTCAGAAATGCTACAAAACAGTAGTTGTTGGTCCTGGTTTTATAACTCTGAATCCATGTCAGCATGGTCAGAAATGCTACAAAACGTTAGTTGTTGGTCCTGGTTTTTTAACTCTGAAACCATGTTAGCATGGTCAGAAATGCTACAAAACAGTAGCTGTTGGTCCTGGTTTTATAACTCTGAATCCATGTCAGCATGGTCAGAAATGCTACAAAACGTTAGTTGTTGGTCCTGGTTTTATAACTCTGAATCCATGTTAGCATGGTCAGAAATGCTACAAAACGGTAGCTGTTGGTCCTGGTTTGATAACTGAGATTAGTCTGAAACCATGTTAGCATGGTCAGAACTGCTACTAAACGGTAGTTGTTGGTCCTGGTTTTTTAACTCTGAATCCATGTTAGCATGGTCAGAAATGCTACAAAACGGTAGCTGTTGGTCCTGGTTTGATAACTGAGATTAGTCTGAAACCATGTTAGCATGGTCAGAACTGCTACAAAACAGTAGTTGTTGGTCCTGGTTTGATAACTGAGATTAGTCTGAGACCATGTTAGCATGGTCAGAAATGCTACTAAACGGTAGTTGTTGGTCCTGGTTTGATAACTCTGAAACCATGTTAGCATGGTCAGAAATGCTACAAAACGGTAGTTGTTGGTCCTGGTTTGATAACTGAGATTAGTCTGAAACCATGTTAGCATGGTCAGAAATGCTACTAAACGGTAGTTGTTGGTCCTGGTTTGATAACTCTGAAACCATGTTAGCATGGTCAGAAATGCTACAAAACGTTAGTTGTTGGTCCTGGTTTGATAACTGAGATTAGTCTGAGACCATGTTAGCATGGTCAGAAATGCTACTAAACGGTAGTTGTTGGTCCTGGTTTGATAACTCTGAAACCATGTTAGCATGGTCAGAAATGCTACAAAACGTTAGTTGTTGGTCCTGGTTTGATAACTGAGATTAGTCTGAGACCATGTTAGCATGGTCAGAAATGCTACAAAACGTTAGTTGTTGGTCCTGGTTTGATAACTGAGATTAGTCTGAGACCATGTTAGCATGGTCAGAAATACTACTAAACGGTAGCTGTTGGTCCTGGTTTTATAACTCTGAATCCATGTTAGCATGGTCAGAAATGCTACTAAGCGGTAGCACATCAGTGGTTCTTAACGGACAGAAAGCCATTAATTAGAAATGTAATCAAAACTGTTGCCCCTATTCAGTCCAAAGGGTGGCAAGCCTAACGGTCACATTATGGAGGCTGTAGTCTTGTTCTTATCCCACTCCTAGATATTGAGCTCGGTCAGGGTCTGGGTGTTACCCCACTCCTAGATATTGAGCTAGGTCAGGGTCTCTGTTATCCCACTCCTAGATATTGAGCTCGGTCAGGGTCTGATCCCACTCCTAGATATTGAGCTAGGTCAGGGTCTGATCCCACTCCTAGATATTGAGCTAGGTCAGGGTCTGGGTGTTATCCCACTCCTAGATATTGAGCTAGGTCAGGGTCTCTGGTATCCCACTCCTAGATATTGAGCTAGGTCAGGGTCTGGGTGTTATCCCACTCCTAGATATTGAGCTAGGTCAGGGTCTGGGTGTTATCCCACTCCTAGATATTGAGCTAGGTCAGGGTCTGGGTGTTATCCCACTCCTAGATATTGAGCTCGGTCAGGGTCTGATCCCACTCCTAGATATTGAGCTAGGTCAGGGTCTGGGAGTTACCCCACTCCTAGATATTGAGCTAGGTCAGGGTCTCTGTTATCCCACTCCTAGATATTGAGCTAGGTCAGGGTCTGATCCCACTCCTAGATATTGAGCTAGGTCAGGGTCTGGGATTTACCCCACTCCTAGATATTGAGCTAGGTCAGGGTCTGATCCCACTCCTAGATATTGAGCTAGGTCAGGGTCTGATCCCACTCCTAGATATTGAGCTAGGTCAGGGTCTGGGTGTTATCCCACTCCTAGATATTGAGCTAGGTCAGGGTCTGGGTGTTATCCCACTCCTAGATATTGAGCTAGGTCAGGGTCTGGGTGTTATCCCACTCCTAGATATTGAGCTCGGTCAGGGTCTGATCCCACTCCTAGATATTGAGCTAGGTCAGGGTCTGGGAGTTACCCCACTCCTAGATATTGAGCTAGGTCAGGGTCTCTGTTATCCCACTCCTAGATATTGAGCTAGGTCAGGGTCTGATCCCACTCCTAGATATTGAGCTAGGTCAGGGTCTGGGAGTTACCCCACTCCTAGATATTGAGCTAGGTCAGGGTCTGATCCCACTCCTAGATATTGAGCTAGGTCAGGGTCTGGGAGTTACCCCACTCCTAGATATTGAGCTAGGTCAGGGTCTGATCCCACTCCTAGATATTGAGCTAGGTCAGGGTCTGGGAGTTACCCCACTCCTAGATATTGAGCTAGGTCAGGGTCTGATCCCATTCCTAGATATTGAGCTAGGTCAGGGTCTGATCCCATTCCTAGATATTGAGCTAGGTCAGGGTCTGATCCCACTCCTAGATATAGCTAGGTCAGGGTCTGATCCCACTCCTAGATATTGAGCTAGGTCAGGGTCTGGGTGTTATCCCACTCCTAGATATAGCTAGGTCAGGGTCTGGGTGTTATCCCACTCCTAGATATAGCTAGGTCAGGGTCTCTGGTATCCCACTCCTAGATATTGAGCTAGGTCAGGGTCTCTGTTATCCCACTCCTAGATATTGAGCTAGGTCACGGTCTCTGTTATCCCACTCCTAGATATTGAGCTAGGTCAGGGTCTGGGTGTTATCCCACTCCTAGATATAGCTAGGTCAGGGTCTCTGTTATCCCACTCCTAGATATTGAGCTAGGTCAGGGTCTCTTATCCCACTCCTAGATATTGAGCTCGGTCAGGGTCAGGGTCTCTTATCCCATCCTAGATATTGAGCTAGGTCAGGGTCTGGGTGTTATCCCACTCCTAGATATAGCTAGGTCAGGGTCTGGGTGTTATCCCACTCCTAGATATAGCTAGGTCAGGGTCTCTGTTATCCCACTCCTAGATATTGAGCTAGGTCAGGGTCTCTTATCCCACTCCTAGATATTGAGCTCGGTCAGGGTCTGATCCCACTCCTAGATATTGAGCTAGGTCAGGGTCTCTTATCCCACTCCTAGATATTGAGCTAGGTCAGGGTCTGGGTGTTATCCCACTCCTAGATATTGAGCTAGGTCAGGGTCTGGGAGTTACCCCACTCCTAGATATTGAGCTAGGTCAGGGTCTGATCCCACTCCTAGATATTGAGCTAGGTCAGGGTCTCTGTTATCCCACTCCTAGATATTGAGCTAGGTCAGGGTCTCTGTTATCCCACTCCTAGATATTGAGCTAGGTCAGGGTCTGGGTGTTATCCCACTCCTAGATATTGAGCTAGGTCAGGGTCTGGGTGTTATCCCACTCCTAGATATTGAGCTAGGTCAGGGTCTGGGTGTTATCCCACTCCTAGATATTGAGCTAGGTCAGGGTCTCTGTTATCCCACTCCTAGATATTGAGCTAGGTCACGGTCTGGGAGTTACCCCACTCCTAGATATTGAGCTAGGTCAGGGTCTGGGAGTTACCCCACTCCTAGATATTGAGCTAGGTCAGGGTCTGGGAGTTACCCCACTCCTAGATATTGAGCTAGGTCAGGGTCTCTGTTATCCCACTCCTAGATATTGAGCTAGGTCAGGGTCTCTGTTATCCCACTCCTAGATATTGAGCTAGGTCAGGGTCTCTGTTATCCCACTCCTAGATATTGAGCTAGGTCACGGTCTCTGTTATCCCACTCCTAGATATTGAGCTAGGTCAGGGTCTGATCCCACTCCTAGATATTGAGCTAGGTCAGGGTCTCTGTTATCCCACTCCTAGATATTGAGCTAGGTCAGGGTCTCTGTTATCCCACTCCTAGATATTGAGCTAGGTCAGGGTCTCTGTTATCCCACTCCTAGATATTGAGCTAGGTCACGGTCTCTGTTATCCCACTCCTAGATATTGAGCAACGTCCCAGTCTCTGTTATCCCACTCCTAGATATTGAGCTAGGTCACGGTCTCTGTTATCCCACTCCTAGATATTGAGCAACGTCACAGTCTCTGTTATCCCACTCCTAGATATTGAGCTAGGTCACGGTCTCTGTTATCCCACTCCTAGATATTGAGCTAGGTCAGGGTCTGGGTGTTATCCCACTCCTAGATATTGAGCTAGGTCAGGGCAAGACATTTTATTTTTTTCCTAATGGTAACGACCATATTAAAATCTGATGTGGTTCTTGGGAACGTCCTTACAGCCCTTTGTTCGGGCCGAACAGCCTGGACGAAGGGCAGGGAGTGTGTTGTGTCCCTCCAAAGTTGAATCGACATTGTTGTATTGGCTTCGATATGATGGGAGATTTGAATTGATCTTCAATCAATCCGTACTATAGTCACACCAGTCTATAATTAAGGGAATCTGCTCCCACAGACCAACATAAAACACCGGGCCATCTCTCCCTCTCTCTTCCCTCTGCCTGCACCATCCCTCAACTAAGTGGAGGAAACCTCCTGTTTACTTCATTGTTTAGTAAGTGTGTGTGTGTGTGTTCAGACCTTAATAACTCTCTCCATCACCATGGAAACTTCTTTCTCCACGCTGTTGAATTGGCTGGTTAGACCAATCAGCTGCTTCCTCACGTGATGCACCTTCCTGTACAGGGGAGATAAACACAGTATTGATACACCGCGCACACACATACACAGTCAGACACACAGGCAGGGAGTTAGTTGTCAGACATACAGGGTTGCTTAGCAGCAGGGAGTTAGTTATCAGAACAGACACATACACGGTTGCTTAGCAGCAGGGAGGTAGTTATCAGAACTGTCAGACACATACACGGTTGCTTAGCAGCAGAGAGTTAGTCATCAGAACAGTCAGACATACAGGGTTGCTGAGCAGCAGGGAGTTAGTTATCAGAACAGTCAGACATACAGGGTTGCTTAGCAGCAGGGAGTTAGTCATCAGAACAGTCAGACATACAGGGTTGCTTAGCAGCAGGGAGGTAGTTATCAGAACAGTCAGACATACAGGGTTGCTGAGCAGCACGGAGTTAGTCATCAGAACAGTCAGACATACAGGGTTGCTTAGCAGCAGGGAGGTAGTTATCAGAACAGTCAGACATACAGGGTTGCTTAGCAGCAGGGAGGTAGTTATCAGAACAGTCAGACATACAGGGTTGCTTAGCAGCAGGGTGCTCATGTGATCTTTCCATTTCCAGCAGGCTGATACATTCCTTCATCTACAGAACACACTGACCTCATCTAATACCTTCATCTACAGAACACACTGACCTCATCTGATACCTTCATCTACAGAACACACTGACCTCATCTGATACCTTCATCTACAGAACACACTGACCTCATCTGATACCTTCATCTACAGAACACACTGACCTCATCTGACACCTTCATCTACAGAACACACTGACCTCATCTGACACCTTCCTGCATCTACAGAACACACTGACCTCATCTAATACCTTCGTCTACAGAACACACTGACCTCATCTGATACCTTCATCTACAGAACACACTGACCTCATCTGATACCTTCATCTACAGAACACACTGACCTCATCTAATACCTTCATCTACAGAACACACTGTCCTCATCTAATACCTTCATCTACAGAACACACTGACCTCATCTGACACCTTCATCTACAGAACACACTGACCTCATCTGATACCTTCATCTACAGAACACACTGACCTCATCTGATACCTTCATCTACAGAACACACTGACCTCATCTGACACCTTCATCTACGGAACACACTGACCTCATCTAATACCTTCATTTACAGAACACACTGACCTCATCTAATACCTTCATCTACAGAACACACTGACCTCATCTGATACCTTCATCTACAGGACACACTGACCTCATCTAATACCTTCATCTACAGAACACACTGTCCTCATCTAATACCTTCATCTACAGAACACACTGTCCTCATCTAATACCTTCATCTACAGGACACACTGACCTCATCTAATACCTTCATCTACAGAACACACTGTCCTCATCTAATACCATCCCTCATCTACAGGACACACTGACCTCATCTGATACCTTCATCTACAGAACACACTGACCTCATCTAATACCTTCATCTACAGAACACACTGACCTCATCTGATACCTTCATCTACAGGACACACTGACCTCATCTGATACATTCCTTCATCTACAGAACACACTGACCTCATCTGACACCTTCATCTACAGGACACACTGATCTCATCTGATATCATCCCTCATCTACAGGACACACTGACCTCATCTGATACCTTCATCTACAGAACACACTGACCTCATCTGATATCATCCCTCATCTACAGGACACACTGACCTCATCTGATACCTTCATCTACAGAACACACTGACCTCATCTGATACCTTCATCTACAGAACACACTGACCTCATCTGACACCTTCATCTACGGAACACACTGACCTCATCTAATACCTTCATTTACAGAACACACTGACCTCATCTAATACCTTCATCTACAGAACACACTGACCTCATCTGATACCTTCATCTACAGGACACACTGACCTCATCTAATACCTTCATCTACAGAACACACTGTCCTCATCTAATACCTTCATCTACAGAACACACTGTCCTCATCTAATACCATCCCTCATCTACAGGACACACTGACCTCATCTGATACCTTCATCTACAGAACACACTGACCTCATCTAATACCTTCATCTACAGAACACACTGACCTCATCTGATACCTTCATCTACAGGACACACTGACCTCATCTGATACATTCCTTCATCTACAGAACACACTGACCTCATCTGACACCTTCATCTACAGGACACACTGACCTCATCTGATTCCTTCATCTACAGAACACACTGACCTCATCTAATACCTTCATCTACAGAACACACTGACCTCATCTGATACCTTCATCTACAGAACACACTGTCCTCATCTGATACCTTCATCTACAGAACACACTGACCTCATCTGATACATTCCTTCATCTACAGAACACACTGACCTCATCTGACACCTTCATCTACAGGACACACTGACCTCATCTGATACCTTCATCTACAGAACACACTGACCTCATCTAATACCTTCATCTACAGAACACACTGACCTCATCTGATATCATCCCTCATCTACAGGACACACTGACCTCATCTGATACCTTCATCTACAGAACACACTGACCTCATCTGATACCTTCATCTACAGAACACACTGACCTCATCTGATACCTTCATCTACAGAACACACTGACCTCATCTGATACCTTCATCTACAGAACACACTGACCTCATCTGATACCTTCATCTACAGAACACACTGACCTCATCTGACACCTTTATCTACAGAACACACTGACCTCATCTGACACCTTTATCTACAGAACACACTGACCTCATCTGATAACATCCTTCAATTACGGGACACTTACCTCATCCACTCCTCGCTCTTAGAGATGAAGAGGCGGTACTTCATGGCACACTCCTCTGTAAACAGAGACCTGGCTTTGGTGGCATGGAACACCAGCTTCTGTCTGTTAGAGGAGCATTATATTATTACTATTACTATTATTACTGTAACCAGAAGATATACACTGTCTGGGGGGTTGAGGAGCAGATCTGTCATCATGGATAGAGGACTAATGTTGAGGAGCAGATCTGTCATCATGGATAGAGGACTAATGTTGAGGAGCAGATCTGTCATCATGGATAGAGGACTAATGTTGAGGAGCAGATCTGTCATCATGGATAGAGGACTAATGTTGAGGAGCAGATCTGTCATCATGGATAGAGGAGGACTAATGTTGAGGAGCAGATCTGTCATCATGGATAGAGGACTAATGTTGAGGAGCAGATCTGTCATCATGGATAGAGGACTAATGTTGAGGAGCAGATCTGTCATCATGGATAGAGGACTGATGTTGAGGAGCAGATCTGTCATCATGGATAGAGGACTAATGTTGAGGAGCAGATCTGTCATCATGGATAGAGGACTAATGTTGAGGAGCAGATCTGTCATCATGGATAGAGGACTAATGTTGAGGAGCAGATCTGTCATCATGGATAGAGGACTGATGTTGAGGAGCAGATCTGTCATCATGGATAGAGGACTAATGTTGAGGAGCAGATCTGTCATCATGGATAGAGGACTAATGTTGAGGAGCAGATCTGTCATCATGGATAGAGGACTAATGTGGGGGTTGAGGAGCAGATCTGTCATCATGGATAGAGGACTAATGTTGGGGTTGAGGAGCAGATCTGTCATCATGGATAGAGGAGGACTGATGTTGGGGTTGAGGAGCAGATCTGTCATCATGGATAGAGGACTGATGTTGAGGAGCAGATCTGTCATCATGGATAGAGGAGGACTAATGTTGAGGAGCAGATCTGTCATCATGGATAGAGGACTAATGTTGAGGAGCAGATCTGTCATCATGGATAGAGGACTAATGTTGAGGAGCAGATCTGTCATCATGGATAGAGGAGGACTAATGTTGAGGAGCAGATCTGTCATCATGGATAGAGGACTAATGTTGAGGTTGAGGAGCAGATCTGTCATCATGGATAGAGGACTAATGTGGGGGTTGAGGAGCAGATCTGTCATCATGGATAGAGGACTAATGTGGGGGTTGAGGAGCAGATCTGTCATCATGGATAGAGGACTAATGTTGAGGAGCAGATCTGTCATCATGGATAGAGGACTAATGTTGGGGTTGAGGAGCAGATCTGTCATCATGGATAGAGGACTAATGTTGAGGAGCAGATCTGTCATCATGGATAGAGGACTGATGTTGAGGAGCAGATCTGTCATCATGGATAGAGGACTAATGTTGAGGTTGAGGAGCAGATCTGTCATCGTGGATAGAGGAGGACTAATGTTGGGGTTGAGGAGCAGATCTGTCATCATGGATAGAGGACTAATGTTGGGGTTGAGGAGCAGATCTGTCATCATGGATAGAGGACTAATGTTGGGGTTGAGGAGCAGATCTGTCATCATGAATAGAGGACTAATGTTGGGGTTGAGGAGCAGATCTGTCATCATGGATAGAGGACTAATGTTGAGGTTGAGGAGCAGATCTGTCATCGTGGATAGAGGAGGACTAATGTTGAGGTTGAGGAGCAGATCTGTCATCATGGATAGAGGACTAATGTTGGGGTTGAGGAGCAGATCTGTCATCATGAATAGAGGACTAATGTTGGGGTTGAGGAGCAGATCTGTCATCATGGATAGAGGACTAATGTTGAGGTTGAGGAGCAGATCTGTCATCGTGGATAGAGGAGGACTAATGTTGGGGTTGAGGAGCAGATCTGTCATCATGGATAGAGGACTAATGTTGGGGTTGAGGAGCAGATCTGTCATCATGGATAGAGGACTAATGTTGGGGTTGAGGAGCAGATCTGTCATCATGAATAGAGGAGGACTAATGTTGGGGTTGAGGAGCAGATCTGTCATCATGGATAGAGGACTAATGTTGAGGAGCAGATCTGTCATCATGGATAGAGGACTAATGTTGAGGAGCAGATCTGTCATCATGGATAGAGGAGGACTAATGTTGGGGTTGAGGAGCAGATCTGTCATCATGGATAGAGGAGGACTAATGTTGGGGTTGAGGAGCAGATCTGTCATCATGGATAGAGGAGGACTAATGTTGAGGTTGAGGAGCAGATCTGTCATCATGAATAGAGGACTAATGTTGGGGTTGAGGAGCAGATCTGTCATCATGGATCATCAGGTCACCAGAATAAGACCCTGGATATTTATTGAAAGGAGCATCAACCTCATCACTATGCATCTCCTACAGTATATCTGTCCTTCAGTATATCTGTCCTACAGTATATCTGTCCTTCAGTATATCTGTCCTTCAGTATATCTGTCCTACAGTATATCTGTCCTACAGTATATCTGTCCTACAGTATATCTGTCCTACAGTATATCTGTCCTACAGTATATCTGTCCTTCAGTATATCTGTAGCCTAATAAACTGCATGGTCGTGGGAAGACCACACACCATTTAATCACGTGACTCCAAGTTGACTTCCATGTGATGGTTGTTATATCCATATTTGGGCATGAAGGGTTTCCTCTGCCATTTCTCCCATCGTTCATTTTACAGACGCAAAAAAGATCCCACCTTGCCGACGTTTAGTAAAAAAAAAAAATGTTTACCGGCAAAATGTGCTGTTTCCATCAGGCCTGTCAGGTCATGTTTCCATCAGGCCTGTCAGGTCATGTTTCCATCAGGCCTGTCAGGTCATGTTCTCTCCTGTTTCCATCAGGCCTGTCAGGTCATGTTTCCATCAGGCCTGTCAGGTCATGTTTCCATCAGGCCTGTCAGGACATGTTTCCATCAGGCCTGTCAGGTCATGTTTCCATCAGGCCTGTCAGGTCATGTTTCCATCAGGCCTGTCAGGTCATGTTTCCATCAGGCCTGTCAGGTCATGTTTCCATCAGGCCTGTCAGGACATGTTTCCATCAGGCCTGTCAGGACATGTTTCCATCAGGCCTGTCAGGTCATGTTTCCATCAGGCCTGTCAGGTCATGTTTCCATCAGGCCTGTCAGGTCATGTTTCCATCAGGCCTGTCAGGTCATGTTTCCATCAGGCCTGTCAGGTCATGTTTCCATCAGGCCTGTCAGGTCATGTTTCCATCAGGCCTGTCAGGTCATGTTTCCATCAGGCCTGTCAGGTCATGTTTCCATCAGGCCTGTCAGGTCATGTTTCCATCAGGCCTGTCAGGTCATGTTCTCTCCTGTTTCCATCAGGCCTGTCAGGTCATGTTTCCATCAGGCCTGTCAGGTCATGTTTCCATCAGGCCTGTCAGGTCATGTTTCCATCAGGCCTGTCAGGTCATGTTTCCATCAGGCCTGTCAGGTCATGTTTCCATCAGGCCTGTCAGGTCATGTTTCCATCAGGCCTGTCAGGTCATGTTTCCATCAGGCCTGTCAGGTCATGTTTCCATCAGGCCTGTCAGGTCATGTTTCCATCAGGCCTGTCAGGTCATGTTTCCATCAGGCCTGTCAGGTCATGTTTCCATCAGGCCTGTCAGGTCATGTTTCCATCAGGCCTGTCAGGTCATGTTTCCATCAGGCCTGTCAGGTCATGTTTCCATCAGGCCTGTCAGGTCATGTTTCCATCAGGCCTGTCAGGTCATGTTTCCATCAGGCCTGTCAGGACATGTTTCCATCAGGCCTGTCAGGTCATGTTTCCATCAGGCCTGTCAGGTCATGTTTCCATCAGGCCTGTCAGGTCATGTTTCCATCAGGCCTGTCAGGTCATGTTTCCATCAGGCCTGTCAGGTCATGTTTCCATCAGGCCTGTCAGAACACGTCCAATCCCACATGTACTTTAATCACATGAAAAGAATGTAAACCTGGTCAGCGGGACAGAAAAGACGGACCTACTTGTCAAACTTGTGTATTTGTTCCTCGTTGTACGGCAGACGTCTCTCAGCCTTGTCCTTCTTAAACTGGTGGTAGATGGCTGTAATGGAGTCCAGGAGAACCTTGATTCTCTCAACACTGACGGAGAGAGAAAACCACGAGTGTTAGATGGCTGAAAGGAGCTGTGGAACTCATGTGTGGCTTGAGGAGCAACATTAGTCCACAGATATTGGATATTACTGTCAGACTCTGTTTTTGTATGGAGATACAGGTATAATGTAACCTGGTAACATTTAGTATCTCTCTAGGTTACGGTGTGATCTCTGAAGTACACTGTAACCTGGTAACATTTAGTATCTCTCTAGGTTACGGTGTGATCTCTGAAGTACACTGTAACCTGTTAAAATTTAGTATCTCTCTAGGTTACAGTGTGATCTCTGAAGTACACTGTAACCTGGTAACATTTAGTATCTCTCTAGGTTACAGTGTGATCTCTGTAGTACACTGTAACCTGGTAACATTTAGTATCTCCCTAGGTTACGGTGTGATCTCTGAAGTACACTGTAACCTGGTAACATTTAGTATCTCCCTAGGTTACGGTGTGATCTCTGAAGTACACTGTAACCTGGTAACATTTAGTATCTCCCTAGGTTACGGTGTGATCTCTGAAGTACACTGTAACCTGGTAACATTTAGTATCTCCCTAGGTTACGGTGTGATCTCTGAAGTACACTGTAACCTGGTAACATTTAGTATCTCCCTAGGTTACGGTGTGATCTCCGAAGTATAACCTGGTAACATTTAGTATCTCCCTAGGTTACGGTGTGATCTCCGAAGTATAACCTGGTAACATTTAGTATCTCCCTAGGTTACGGTGTGATCTCTGAAGTACACTGTAACCTGGTAACATTTAGTATCTCCCTAGGTTACGGTGTGATCTCCGAAGTATAACCTGGTAACATTTAGTATCTCCCTAGGTTACGGTGTGATCTCTGAAGTACACTGTAACCTGGTAACATTTAGTATCTCCCTAGGTTACGGTGTGATCTCCGAAGTATAACCTGGTAACATTTAGTATCTCCCTAGGTTACGGTGTGATCTCCGAAGTATAACCTGGTAACATTTAGTATCTCCCTAGGTTACGGTGTGATCTCTGAAGTACACTGTAACCTGGTAACATTTAGTATTTCCCTAGGTTACGGTGTGATCTCCGAAGTATAACCTGGTAACATTTAGTATCTCCCTAGGTTACGGTGTGATCTCTGAAGTCCACTGTAACCTGGTAACATTTAGTATCTCTCTAGGTTACGGTGTGATCTCTGAAGTACACTGTAACCTGGTAACATTTAGTATCTCTCTAGGTCACGGTGTGATCTCGGAAGTACACTGTAACCTGGTAACATTTAGTATCTCTCTAGGTTACGGTGTGATCTCTGAAGTACACTGTAACCTGGTAACATTTAGTATCTCTCTAGGTTACGGTGTGATCTCTGAAGTACACTGTAACCTGGTAACATTTAGTATCTCCCTAGGTTACGGTGTGATCTCTGAAGTACACTGTAACCTGGTAACATTTAGTATCTCCCTAGGTTACGGTGTGATCTCTGAAGTACACTGTAACCTGGTAACATTTAGTATCTCCCTAGGTTACGGTGTGATCTCTGGAGTACACTGTAACCTGGTAACATTTAGTATCTCCCTAGGTTACGGTGTGATCTCCGAAGTATAACCTGGTAACATTTAGTATCTCCCTAGGTTACGGGGTGATCTCCGAAGTATAACCTGGTAACATTTAGTATCTCCCTAGGTTACGGTGTGATCTCTGAAGTACACTGTAACCTGGTAACATTTAGTATTTCCCTAGGTTACGGTGTGATCTCCGAAGTATAACCTGGTAACATTTAGTATCTCCCTAGGTTACGGTGTGATCTCTGAAGTCCACTGTAACCTGGTAACATTTAGTATCTCTCTAGGTTACGGTGTGATCTCTGAAGTACACTGTAACCTGGTAACATTTAGTATCTCTCTAGGTCACGGTGTGATCTCGGAAGTACACTGTAACCTGGTAACATTTAGTATCTCTCTAGGTTACGGTGTGATCTCTGAAGTCCACTGTAACCTGGTAACATTTAGTATCTCTCTAGGTTACGGTGTGATCTCTGAAGTACACTGTAACCTGGTAACATTTAGTATCTCCCTAGGTTACGGTGTGATCTCTGAAGTCCACTGTAACCTGGTAACATTTAGTATCTCTCTAGGTTACGGTGTGATCTCTGAAGTACACTGTAACCTGGTAACATTTAGTATCTCCCTAGGTTACGGTGTGATCTCTGAAGTACACTGTAACCTGGTAACATTTAGTATCTCTCTAGGTCACGGTGTGATCTCGGAAGTACACTGTAACCTGGTAACATTTAGTATCTCTCTAGGTTACGGTGTGATCTCTGAAGTACACTGTAACCTGGTAACATTTAGTATCTCTCTAGGTTACGGTGTGATCTCTGAAGTACACTGTAACCTGGTAACATTTAGTATCTCCCTAGGTTACGGTGTGATCTCTGAAGTACACTGTAACCTGGTAACATTTAGTATCTCCCTAGGTTACGGCGTGATCTCTGAAGTCCACTGTAACCTGGTAACATTTAGTATCTCTCTAGGTTACGGTGTGATCTCTGAAGTACACTGTAACCTGGTAACATTTAGTATCTCCCTAGGTTACGGTGTGATCTCTGAAGTACACTGTAACCTGGTAACATTTAGTATCTCCCTAGGTTACGGTGTGATCTCTGAAGTCCACTGTAACCTGGTAACATTTAGTATCTCTCTAGGTTACGGTGTGATCTCTGAAGTACACTGTAACCTGGTAACATTTAGTATCTCCCTAGGTTACGGTGTGATCTCTGAAGTACACTGTAACCTGGTAACATTTAGTATCTCCCTAGGTTACGGTGTGATCTCTGAAGTACACTGTAACCTGGTAACATTTAGTATCTCCCTAGGTTACGGTGTGATCTCTGAAGTACACTGTAACCTGGTAACATTTAGTATCTCCCTAGGTTACGGTGTGATCTCCGAAGTATAACCTGGTAACATTTAGTATCTCCCTAGGTTACGGTGTTATCTCTGAAGTATAACCTGGTAACATTTAGTATCTCCCTAGGTTACGGTGTGATCTCTGAAGTCCACTGTACCCTGGTAACATTTAGTATCTCTCTAGGTTACGGTGTGATCTCCGAAGTATAACCTGGTAACATTTAGTAGCGTTATCAGAAAAGCACAGCATTGATTTTCACTGCCACGCAAGACAATACATGCCTGTTTCACCACAGGATTTGAGCCCCACGGATAAATGATTGGACTGTATTAGTGATTTCAATAGTTGGACGGCTCACAACTTCCTCCAGCTAAATGAAGACGAGACCAACGCACTTATTGTTGGAGCCGAAGCACAGAGAATCTGGCTGCACATTTCAATCCACGGCCAATAAATGATTTTACATTCTGAACTCAATTTCAAAAAACAGGCATTAGGAAGGTGAACAAAATATCTTTTCACCACTGAGGAACATTGCATGTGGCTGTGTTTCTCTCAGGCTGAGACAGAGACTCATCCGTGGTTAGACTACAAGGCTGGACTAATACAGAGACTCATCCGTGGTTAGACTACAAGGCTGGACTAATACAGAGACTCATCCGTGGTTAGACTACAAGGCTGGACTAATACAGAGACTCATCCGTGGTTAGACTACAAGGCTGGACTAATACAGAGACTCATCCGTGGTTAGACTACAAGGCTGGACTAATACAGAGACTCATCCGTGGTTAGACTACAAGGCTGGACTAATACAGAGACTCATCCGTGGTTAGACTACAAGGCTGGACTAATACAGAGACTCATCCGTGGTTAGACTACAAGGCTGGACTAATACAGAGACTCATCCGTGGTTAGACTACAAGGCTGGACTAATACAGAGACTCATCCGTGGTTAGACTACAAGGCTGGACTAATACAGAGACTCATCCGTGGTTAGACTACAAGGCTGGACTAATACAGAGACTCATCCGTGGTTAGACTACAAGGCTGGACTAATACAGAGACTCATCCGTGGTTAGACTACAAGGCTGGACTAATACAGAGACTCATCCGTGGTTAGACTACAAGGCTGGACTAATACAGAGACTCATCCGTGGTTAGACTACAAGGCTGGACTAATACAGTGACTCATCCGTGGTTAGACTACAAGGCTGGACTACTGTGATGCTCTCCTGTCTGGTCTACCCAAAAAAGCCTTTGGTCAACTGCAAAACATACAGAATGGTGCAGCGTGGGTACTGGCCATGATCATGTTGATCGATTTCGTGCGTTTCTGTCAGTGTAAAACTATCAAGCTCACAACTAAAACTTTTGACGCTTTCGCCTCCCGCCACTAGCACGCCACTAGCACGCCACGGGCACGCCACGGGCACGCCACGGGCACGCCACTAGCACGCCACTAGCGTCGTGTGAATGTTCCCGAAAATAGAAACACAATTTCAGCTAACTCGCGGCGATCCCAGTGACGTCCCAGAAAAAGGCGACAACATTGAAATGACCAAAAGAGTTCAGTCGGCTTGGTGTTTTCATTTTTGCAACGGAAAAAAAATAACGACGATACTTGTATCGTCACAGCCCTAAAACACTCATTACTTACTTCCTGTCTTCAGGGTGTGTTCCAGCTTGAGTCCAGCTGTCCGTCAGAACACCACCTGACAGGAACTTACTCTTGATGTCCTGAACCGTCTGCTCCATGGGGACTAAGGAGTTAGAGATCTGCACAGAGAGACAACCAATCAATCACAGGCCTGGGGGAGGCTGAGAGACAACCAATCAATCACAGCCCTGGGGGAGGCTGAGAGACAACCAATCAATCACAGCCCTGGGGGAGGCTGAGAGACAACCAATCAATCACAGCCCTGGGGAGGCTGAGAGACAACCAATCAATCACAGGCCTGGGGAGGCTGAGAGACAACCAATCAATCACAGCCCTGGGGGAGGCTGAGAGACAACCAATCAATCACAGGCCTGAGGGAGGCTGAGAGACAACCAATCAATCACAGCCCTGGGGGAGGCTGAGAGACAACCAATCAATCACAGCCCTGGGGAGGCTGAGAGACAACCAATCAACAGCAGCTCCAGAGATGGGAGGCTGAGAGACAACCAATCAATCACAGCCCTGGGGGAGGCTGAG
>NW_027014875.1:82042-139542 GCF_036934945.1 Oncorhynchus masou masou | reverse complement strand
TATAGTTACCTTGGCATAGCTGGCATAACATATAGCATAATATATAGTTACCTTGGCATAGCTGGCATAATATATAGCATAACATATAGTTACCTTGGCATAGCTGGCATAATATATAGCATAATATATAGTTACCTTGGCATAGCTGGCATAATATATAGTTACCTTGGCATAGCTGGCATAATATATAGTTACATTGGCATAGCTGGCATAATATATAGTTACATTGGCATAGCTGGCATAACATATAGCATAACATATAGTTACCTTGGCATAGCTGGCATAATATATAACATAATATATAGTTACCTTGGCATAGCTGGCATAATATATAGCATAATATATAGTTACCTTGGCATAGCTGGCATAATATATAGTTACCTTGGCATAGCTGGCATAATATATAGTTACATTGGCATAGCTGGCATAACATATAGCATAATATATAGTTACCTTGGCATAGCTGGCATAACATATAGCATAATATATAGTTACCTTGGCATAGCTGGCATAACATATAGCATAATATATAGTTACCTTGGCATAGCTGGCATAACATATAGCATAATATATAGTTACCTTGGCATAGCTGGCATAACATATAGCATAATATATAGTTACCTTGGCATAGCTGGCATAACATATAGCATAATATATAGTTACCTTGGCATAGCTGGCATAACATATAGCATAATATATAGTTACCTTGGCATAGCTGGCATAACATATAGCATTATATATAGTTACCTTGGCATAGCTGGCATAACATATAGTTACCTTGGCATAGCTGGCATAATATATAGTTACCTTGGCATAGCTGGCATAACATATAGCATAATATATAGTTACCTTGGCATAGCTGGCATAACATATAGTATAATATATAGTTACCTTGGCATAGCTGGCATAACATATAGTTACCTTGGCATAGCTGGCATAACATATAGCATAATATATAGTTACCTTGGCATAGCTGGCATAATATATAGTTACATTGGCATAGCTGGCATAATATATAGTTACCTTGGCATAGCTGGCATAACATATAGCATAATATATAGTTACCTTGGCATAGCTGGCATAACATAGTTACCTTGGCATAGCTGGCATAATATATAGTTACCTTGGCATAGCTGGCATAACATATAGCATAATATATAGTTACCTTGGCATAGCTGGCATAACATATAGCATAATATATAGTTACCTTGGCATAGCTGGCATAATATATAGTTACATTGGCATAGCTGGCATAATATATAGTTACCTTGGCATAGCTGGCATAACATATAGCATAATATATAGTTACCTTGGCATAGCTGGCATAACATAGTTACCTTGGCATAGCTGGCATAATATATAGTTACCTTGGCATAGCTGGCATAACATATAGCATAATATATAGTTACCTTGGCATAGCTGGCATAACATATAGCATAATATATAGTTACCTTGGCATAGCTGGCATAACATATAGCATAATATATAGTTACCTTGGCATAGCTGGCATAACATATATCATAATATATAGTTACCTTGGCATAGCTGGCATAACATATAGCATAATATATAGTTACCTTGGCATAGCTGGCATCCAGGTCCAGATCGTAGCGAGGCTGGACTTTAGGAGGACTCGCTGTGGAGATCAATAGAGAGACTAAGATTAACAACAGAGACAGATAGAGAAGGAGGTTAACAGGCAGATAGAGAAGGAGGTTAACAGGCAGATAGAGACTGAGATAACAGGCAGAGAGAGACTGAGATAACAGGCAGAGAGAGACAGATAACAGACAGATAGAGACTGAGATAACAGACAGATAGAGACTGAGATAACAGACAGATAGAGACTGAGATAACAGGCAGAGAGAGACTGAGATAACAGGCAGAGAGAGACTGAGATAACAGACAGAGAGAGACTGAGATAACAGACAGAGAGAGACTGAGATAACAGGCAGATAGAGAAGGAGGTTAACAGACAGATAGAGAAGGAGGTTAACAGACAGATAGAGAAGGAGGTTAACAGACAGATAGAGAAGGAGGTTAACAGGCAGAGAGAGACTGAGATAACAGGCAGAGAGAGACTGAGATAACAGACAGAGAGAGACTGAGATAACAGACAGATAGAGACTGAGATAACAGATAGAGACTGAGATAACAGACAGATAGAGACTGAGGTTAACAGACAGATAGAGACTGAGATAACAGACAGATAGAGACTGAGATAACAGACAGATAGAGACTGAGGTTAACAGACAGATAGAGACTGAGGTTAACAGAGAGATAGAGACTGAGGTTAACAGACAGATAGAGACTGAGGTTAACAGACAGATAGAGACTGAGATAACAGACAGATAGAGACTGAGATAACAGACAGATAGAGACTGAGATAACAGACAGATAGAGACTGAGATAACAGACAGATAGAGACTGAGATAACAGACAGATAGAGACTGAGATAAGACATATAGAGACTGAGATAACACAGATAGAGACTGAGATAACAGACAGATAGAGACTGAGGTTAACAGACAGACAGAGACTGAGGATAACAGACAGATAGAGACTGAGATAACAGACAGATAGAGACTGAGATAACAGACAGATAGAGACTGAGATAACAGACAGATAGAGACTGAGGTTAACAGACAGATAGAGACTGAGATAACAGACAGATAGAGACTGAGATAACAGACAGATAGAGACTGAGATAACAGACAGATAGAGACTGAGATAACAGACAGATAGAGACTGAGATAACAGACAGATAGAGACTGAGATAACAGACAGATAGAGACTGAGATAACAGACAGATAGAGACTGAGATAACAGACAGATATAGACTGAGATAACAGACAGATAGAGACTGAGGTTAATAGACAGATAGAGACTGAGATAACAGACAGATAGAGACTGATATAACAGACAGATAGAGACTGAGGTTAACAGACAGATAGAGACTGAGATAACAGACAGATAGAGACTGAGATAACAGACAGAGAGAGACTGAGATAACAGACAGAGAGAGACTGAGATAACAGACAGATAGAGACTGAGATAACAGACAGATAGAGACTGAGATAACAGACAGATAGAGACTGAGGTTAACAGAGAGATAGAGACTGAGGTTAACAGAGAGATAGACGTTGCTGGATATTGTTGATTGTGGCCTGTGGAATGTTGTCCCACTCCTCTTCAATGGCTGTGTGAAGTTACTGGATATTGGCGGGGACTGGAACACGCTGTCGTACACGTCGATCCAGAGCATCCCAAACATGCTCAATGGGGTGACATGTTTAATGAGTATGCAGGTCATGGAAGAACTGGGACATTTTCAGCTTCCTGGAATTGTGTACAGATCCTTGAGACGTGCATTATCATGCTGGAACACGAGGTGAAGGCGCCAAATGTCGTCACGGTATCTCTGTGCATTCAAATTGCCATCCATAAAATGTAATTGTGTTGGTTGTTCAGAGCTTATGCCTGCCCATCACGGGGCACTCTGTTCACAACGCCGTCTGCCCCGGGACAGTTGAAACCGGGATTCGTCCGTGAAGAGCTTCTCCAGCGTGGACATCGAAGGCATTTTCCCAACGACGTCGATTACCACCCCGATCTGCAGTCAGGTCAATTATCTTGTCAAAGGAGAAATGCTACGTAACGGGGATGTAAACAAATTCGTGCCCAAAACGTGAGAGAAATCATCTTTCTGTGCGTACGGAACATTTCCGGGATCTTTAATTTCAGCTGATGAAAACACGGGACCAACACTTCACATGTTGTCTGTATTTGTGTTCAGTGTAAATCCCATTTCCACATCGATGCTAATAATAAAGACTCTTACGGTCCTCGAAGATGAGCCCCACTGTCGCTACGGACTCTCTGCTGAGCAGCATGATGGGGTTGTCTCTGGAGGTCCGCGGGAAGGTCTGGGCTTGGCGGTTGGGCTCAAGCTGTAGGCGTCGCCCTTCGTACAGGAGCTCCTGGTTGTGGACCGGGATACTGCACCGACGAGACAACAGCTCCTGGAAGAGAGTCGCCCTGGGGAGAGAGGTCAGAGGTTAAGGGTCAGCCTCAATCTCTCGGAGCAGTTAACAGAGAAAAGTAATCATTCTGTGTGTATGGTCAGTGGGCTTTTTTGGTCCTATTTGTCCTGTCCGACATCCTCGGAGAGAAGGATCACAACCAGTCTGTCATTATCAACGGTGACCCTAAAGTTTGGCACACCTGTATTTGGGAAGGTTCTCCCATTCTTCTCTGCAGATACTGTCAGACTCTGTCAGGTTGGGTGGGGAGCGTCGCTGCACAGCTATTTTCAGGTCTCTCCAGAGATGTTTGATTGGGTTCAAGTACGGGCTCTGGCTGGGCCAATCAAGGACATTCAAAGACTTGTCCCGAAGCCACTCCAGCGTTGTCTTGGATGTGTAATTAGGGTGGTTGTCCTGTTGGACGGTGAACCTTCGCCCCAGTCTGAGGTACTGAGTGCTCTGGAGCAGGTTTTCATCGAGGATCTCTGTACTTTGCTACGCCAGTCCCTGCCGCTGAAAAACATCCCACAGCATGATGCTGCCACCACCATGCTTCACTGTAGGGATGATGCTGACACCACCATGCTTCACTGTAGGGATGATGCTGCCGCCACCATGCTTCACTGTAGGGATGATGCTGCCGCCACCATGCTTCACTGTAGGGATGATGCTGCCGCCACCATGCTTCACTGTAGGCATGATGCTGCCGCCACCATGCTTCACTGTAGGCATGATGCTGCCGCCACCATGCTTCACTGTAGGGATGATGCTGCCGCCACCATGCTTCACTGTAGGGATGATGCTGCCGCCACCATGCTTCACTGTAGGGATGATGCTGCCACCACCATGCTTTACCGTAGGGATGGTGCCCGGCACCACCATGCTTCACTGTAGGGATGATGCTGCCACCACCATGCTTCACTGTAGGGATGATGCTGCCACCACCATGCTTCACTGTAGGGATGATGCTGCCACCACCATGCTTTACCGTAGGGATGGTGCCCGGCACCACCATGCTTCACTGTAGGGATGATGCTGCCACCACCATGCTTTACCGTAGGGATGCTGCCAGGTTTCCTCCAGACGTGACGTTTGGCATTCAGGCCAAGAGTATAATCTTGGTTTTATCACACCAGAGAATCTGGTTTCTCCTGGTCTGAGAGTCTTTAGGTGCCTTTTGGTAAACTCCAAGCGGGCTGTCATGTGCCTCTTACTGAGGAGTGGCTTCCGTCGGGCCACTCTACCACAAAGACCTGATTGGTGGAGTGCTGCAGAGATGGTTGTCTTTCTGGAATGTGCTAAATAACTAAAAACACATTTTTGCTTTGTCATTATGGGGTATTGTGATGTCATTATGGGGTATTGTGATGTCATTATGGGGTATTGTGTGTAGATTGATGAGGTGAAAAACTTGTATACATTTTAGAATAAGGCTGTAACGTATTGTACTGGTGGATGTAGTAGAGACTCACGTATTGTACTGGTGGATGTAGTAGAGACTCACGTATTGTACTGGTGGATGTAGTAGAGACTCACGTATTGTACTGGTGGATGTAGTAGAGACTCACGTATTGTACTGGTGGATGTAGATGTAGTAGAGACTCACGTATTGTACTGGTGGATGTAGATGTAGTAGAGACTCACGTATTGTACTGGTGGATGTAGTGGAGACTCACGTATTGTACTGGTGGATGTAGATGTAGTAGAGACTCACATATTGTACTGGTGGATGTAGTGGAGACTCACGTATTGTACTGGTGGATGTAGATGTAGTAGAGACTCACGTATTGTACTGGTGGATGTAGTGGAGACTCACATATTGTACTGGTGGATGTAGATGTAGTAGAGACTCACATATTGTACTGGTGGATGTAGTAGAGACTCACGTATTGTACTGGTGGATGTAGATGTAGTGGAGACTCACATATTGTACTGGTAGATGTAGTAGAGACTCACGTATTGTACTGGTGGATGTAGATGTAGTAGAGACTCACGTATTGTACTGGTGGATGTAGATGTAGTGGAGACTCACGTATTGTACTGGTGGATGTAGTAGAGACTCACGTATTGTACTGGTGGATGTAGATGTAGTGGAGACTCACGTATTGTACTGGTGGATGTAGAGAAGACTCACGTATTGTACTGGTGGATGTAGTAGAGACTCACGTATTGTACTGGTGGATGTAGATGTAGTGGAGACTCACGTATTGTACTGGTGGATGTAGATGTAGTGGAGACTCACGTATTGTACTGGTGGATGTAGATGTAGTGGAGACTCACGTATTGTACTGGTGGATGTAGATGTAGTGGAGAGTAGCCTGCTGTAGACTGAAGACCAACACCACGGTACGATGCAGGATATCACTGGTCTCAGCAAAGAACTGGTCAAAGCCCCAACACTTCTCCTGGTCAGCCTCCAAGATGTTGGCTAGGACTGGGGTCAGCAAGCTCTGGAGGCCCCTGGAGAGGAGAGAGAGGTCAGAGGTCAGCCTCCAAGATGTTGGCTAGGACTGGGGTCAGCAAGCTCTGGAGGCCCCTGGAGGAGAGAGAGAGGTCAGAGGTCAGCCTCCAAGATGTTGGCTAGGACTGGGGTCAGCAAGCTCTGGAGGCCCCTGGAGGAGAGAGAGGTCAGAGGTCAGCCTCCAAGATGTTGGCTAGGACTGGGGTCAGCAAGCTCTGGAGGCCCCTGGAGGAGAGAGAGAGGTCAGATGTTAAAGGTCAGCCTCCAAGATGTTGGCTAGGACTGGGGTCAGCAAGCTCTGGAGGCCCATGGAGGAGAGAGAGGTCAGGGGGTTAGAGGTCAGGTGATTAGAGGTCAGGTAATTTACTAGTTTTAATGGACCAGAGGACCTACTTGGAGGAGCTGCAGTAGACAGGGGTAGAGGTCAGGGGGTAGAGGTCAGGGGGTAGACTAAAGTACGTACTTGGACAGGTTGCAGGAGACAGGCATCTCTGTGCTCCACTCAATCTTTCCGTTCTCAAACTTCTGCTGCCCAGAGACGGTTCCTGACGGCTTCTCTGTGATGATTTTATACCTGATGGGAGACAGGACAACAACGTCACTATACAAAACCTTCAGTCACCGAGACAAACATCTCATCTCCTTTTATAGATACTGTCACACCTATCCACCTGTCCAACGGACTTCAAGGAGCCACTCCTCTCCTATTTGTGCTTTATTGGACAGGACACGGGCCCAGAGGAAAGAGACAGGTCCTGAAACAGGACACGGGCCCAGAGGAAAGAGACAGGTCCTGAAACAGGACACGGCCCAGGGGAAAGAGACAGGTCCCGAAACAGGACACGGGCCCAGGGGAAAGAGACAGGTCCCGAAACAGGACACGGGCCCAGGGGAAAGAGACAGGTCCCGAAACAGGACACGGGCCCAGGGGAAAGAGACAGGTCCTGAAACAGGACACGGGCCCAGGGGAAAGAGACAGGTCCTGAAACAGGACACGGCCCAGGGGAAAGAGACAGGTCCTGAAACAGGACACGGGCCCAGAGGAAAGAGACAGGTCCTGAAACAGGACACGGGCCCAGGGGAAAGAGACAGGTCCTGAAACAGGACACGGGCCCAGGGGAAAGAGACAGGTCCTGAAACAGGACACGGGCCCAGGGGAAAGAGACAGGTCCTGAAACAGGACACGGGCCCAGAGGAAAGAGACAGGTCCTGAAACAGGACACGGGCCCAGAGGAAAGAGACAGGTCCTGAAACAGGACACGGGCCCAGAGGAAAGAGACAGGTCCTGAAACAGGACACGGGCCCAGAGGAAAGAGACAGGTCCTGAAACAGGACACGGGCCCAGAGGAAAGAGACAGGTCCTGAAACAGGACACGGGCCCAGAGGAAAGAGACAGGTCCTGAAACAGGACACGGGCCCAGAGGAAAGAGACAGGTCCTGAAACAGGACACGGGCCCAGAGGAAAGAGACAGGTCCTGAAACAGGACACGGGCCCAGGGGAAAGAGACAGGTCCCGAAACAGGACACGGGCCCAGGGGAAAGAGACAGGTCCCGAAACAGGACACGGGCCCAGGGGAAAGAGACAGGTCCCGAAACAGGACACGGGCCCAGGGGAAAGAGACAGGTCCTGAAACAGGACACGGGCCCAGGGGAAAGAGACAGGTCCTGAAACAGGACACGGCCCAGGGGAAAGAGACAGGTCCTGAAACAGGACACGGGCCCAGAGGAAAGAGACAGGTCCTGAAACAGGACACGGGCCCAGGGGAAAGAGACAGGTCCTGAAACAGGACACGGGCCCAGGGGAAAGAGACAGGTCCTGAAACAGGACACGGGCCCAGGGGAAAGAGACAGGTCCTGAAACAGGACACGGGCCCAGAGGAAAGAGACAGGTCCTGAAACAGGACACGGGCCCAGAGGAAAGAGACAGGTCCTGAAACAGGACACGGGCCCAGAGGAAAGAGACAGGTCCTGAAACAGGACACGGGCCCAGAGGAAAGAGACAGGTCCTGAAACAGGACACGGGCCCAGAGGAAAGAGACAGGTCCTGAAACAGGACACGGGCCCAGAGGAAAGAGACAGGTCCTGAAACAGGACACGGGCCCAGAGGAAAGAGACAGGTCCTGAAACAGGACACGGGCCCAGAGGAAAGAGACAGGTCCTGAAACAGGACACGGGCCCAGAGGAAAGAGACAGGTCCCGAAACAGGACACGGGCCACGAGGAAAGAGACAGGTCCTGAAACAGGACACGGGCCCAGAGGAAAGAGACAGGTCCCGAAACAGGACACGGGCCACGAGGAAAGAGACAGGTCCTGAAACAGGACACGGGCCCAGAGGAAAGAGACAGGTCCTGAAACAGGACACGGGCCACGAGGAAAGAGACAGGTCCTGAAGCAGGACACGGGCCCAGAGGAAAGAGACAGGTCCTGAAACAGGACACGGGCCCAGAGGAAAGAGACAGGTCCTGAAGCAGGACACGGGCCCAGAGGAAAGAGACAGGTCCTGAAACAGGACACGGGCCCAGAGGAAAGAGACAGGTCCTGAAGCAGGACACGGGCCCAGAAGAAAGAGACAGGTCCTGAAACAGGACACGGGCCCAGAGGAAAGAGACAGGTCCTGAAACAGGACACGGGCCCAGGGGAAAGAGACAGGTCCTGAAACAGGACACGGGCCCAGGGGAAAGAGACAGGTCCTGAAACAGGACACGGGCCCAGAGGAAAGAGACAGGTCCTGAAACAGGACACGGGCCCAGAGGAAAGAGACAGGTCCTGAAACAGGACACGGGCCCAGGGGAAAGAGACAGGTCCTGAAACAGGACACGGGCCCAGAGGAAAGAGACAGGTCCTGAAACAGGACACGGGCCTGTTACTATTCCGACCTCTTGACTTCTTCCACATTTTGTTACGTTACAGCCTGAATTCTAAAATGGATTAAATTGTTTTTTTCCCCCTCTTCAATCTACACACAATATGCCATAATGACATCACAATAGCTCATAATGACATCACAATAGCTCATAATGACAAAGCAAACACAGGTTTTTTGTTTTTGTTGTAAGTATTCAGACCCTTTACTCAGTACTTTGTTGAAGCACCTTTGGTAGTGATTACAGCCTCGAGTCTTCTTGGGTCTGACGCTACAAGCTTGGCACACCTGTATTTGGGGAGTTTCTCCCATTCTTCTCTGCAGTTCCTCTCAAGCTCTGTCAGGTCTCTCCAGAGATGTTCGATCGGGTTCAAGTCTGGGCTCTGGCTGGGCCACTCAAGGACATTCAGAGACTTGTCCCGAAGCCAGTCCTGCGTTGTCTTGGCTGTGTGTTTAGGGCCGTTGTCCTGTTGGAAGGTGAACCTTCGCCTCAGTCTGAGGTCCTGAGCTTTCTGGAGCAGGTTTTCATCAAGGATCTCTCTGTACTTTGCTCCGTTCATCTCTCCCTAGTTCCTGACTAGTGTCCCAGTCCCTGCCGCTGAAAAACACCCCCATAGCATGATGCTGCCACCACCATGCTTCACCGAAGGGATAGAGCCAGGTTTCCTCCAGATGTGACGCCTGGCATTCAGGCTAAAGAGTTCAATCTTGGTTTCATCAGACCAGAGAACCTCGTTTCTCATGGTCTGAGTCCTTTAGGTGCCTTTTGGCAAACTGGCTTCCATCTGGCCACTCTACCATAAAGGCCTGATTGGTGGTGTACTTCAGAGATGCTTGTCCTTCTGGAAGGTTCTCCAATTGCCACAGAGGAACTCTGGAGCTCTGTCAGAGTGACCATTGGGTTCTCAGTCACCTCCCTGACCAAGGCTCTTCTCCCCCGATTGCTCAGTTTGGCAGGGCGGCCAGCTCTAGGAAGAGTCTTGGTGGTTCCAAACATCTTCCATTTAAGAATGATGGAGGCCACTGTGTTCTTGGGGACCTTCAATGCTGTGGACATTTTTTGGTACCCTTCCCCAGATCTGTGTCTCGACACAATCCTGTCTCAGAGCTCTATGGACAATCCCTTCGACCTCATCGCTTGGTTTTTGCTCTGACATCCACTGTCAACTGTGGGACCTTATATAGACAGGTGTGTGCCTTTCCAAATCAGTTGAATTTACCACAGTGGGACTCCAATAAAGTTAAAAAAACATCTCAAGGATGATCAATGGAAACAGGATTTACCTGAGCTCAATCACAGCAAAGGGTCTGAATACTTAGTTCTTACACCACCCTAGGTCACCAGGACGTAGTTCTTAGACCACTAGACCACCCTAGGTCACCAGGAAATAGTTCTTAGACCACCCTAGGTCAACAGGATATATTTCTTAGACCAACCTACTTCACCAGGATGTAGTTCTTAGACCACCCTAGGTCAACAGGATATATTTCTTAGACCAACCTACTTCACCAGGACCACCCTAGGTCACCAGGATATAGTTCTTAGACCACTAGACCACCCGATGTCAACAGGATGTAGTTCTTAGACCACCCTATGTCACCAGGACGTTGTTCTTAGACCACCCTAGGTCATCAAGATATAGTTCTTAGACGTCTAGACCACCAGGATATAGTTCTTAGACCTCTAGTCCACCCTAGTTCACCAGGATGTTGTTCTTAGACCTCTAGACCACCCTAGTTCACCAGGATGTTGTTCTTAGACCACTAGACCACCAGGATGCCGTTCTTAGACCTCTAGACCACCCTAGACCACCGGGATGCCGTTCTTAGACCTCTAGACCACCAGGATGCCGTTCTTAGACCTCTAGACCACCAGGATGCTGTTCTTAGACCTCTAGACCCCCAGGATGCCGTTCTTAGACCACTAGACCCCCAGGATGCCGTTCTTAGACCTCTAGACCACCCTAGACCACCAGGATGCCGTTCTTAGACACCTAGACCACCAGGATGCCGTTCTTAGACCTCTAGACCACCAGGATATAGTTCTTAGACCTCTAGACCACCCTAGACCACCGGGATGCCGTTCTTAGACCTCTAGACCACCAGGATGCCGTTCTTAGACCTCTAGACCACCAGGATGCCGTTCTTAGACCACTAGACCACCAGGATGCCGTTCTTAGACCTCTAGACCACCAGGATGCCGTTCTTAGACCCCTAGACCACCAGGATGCCGTTCTTAGACCTCTAGACCACCAGGATGTTGTTCTTAGACCTCTAGACCACCCTAGTTCACCAGGATGTTGTTCTTAGACCACTAGACCACCCTAGTTCACCAGGATGTTGTTCTTAGACCACTAGACCACCCTAGTTCACCAGGATGTTGTTCTTAGACCACTAGACCACCCTAGTTCACCAGGATGTTGTTCTTAGACCACTAGACCACCCTAGTTCACCAGGATGTTGTTCTTAGACCTCTAGACCACCCTAGTTCACCAGGATGTTGTTCTTAGACCTCTAGACCACCAGGATGCCGTTCTTAGACCTCTAGACCACCAGGATGCCGTTCTTAGACCTCTAGACCACCAGGATGTTGTTCTTAGACCTCTAGACCACCCTAGTTCACCAGGATGTTGTTCTTAGACCACTAGACCACCCTAGACCACCAGGATGCCGTTCTTAGACCTCTAGACCACCAGGATGCCGTTCTTAGACCACTAGACCACCAGGATGCCGTTCTTACATGACTTCCTTGTTCCTGCGTGGTCCTTCGAAGGGTCTGAAGGGGAGTGATCCGGTGGCAGCGTGGAAGAAGGTGACTCCGATGCTCCACAGGTCAACCGTCGCACCATACTTCTTCTGGTGCTCTTTCCTCAGCACTGCACGCTCATACATGTCAGGGTGCTGTTGGAGACACACAGAGAGACACAGAGAGACACACAGAGAGAGACACACACACACAGAGAGACACACAGAGAGAGACACACGGAGAGAGACACACGGAGAGAGACACACGGAGAGAGACACACGGAGAGAGACACACACAGAGCGAGACACACACAGAGCGAGACACACACAGAGCGAGACACAGAGAGAAACACACAGAGAGAGAGACACACAGAGAGAGAGACACACAGAGAGACACACAGAGAGAGACACACACAGAGAGAGAGACACACAGAGAGACACACACAGAGAGACACACACAGAGCGACACACACAGAGCGACACACACAGAGCGACACACACAGAGCGACACACACAGAGCGACACACACAGAGCGACACACACAGAGCGACACACACAGAGCGACACACACAGAGCGACACAGAGAGAGAGACACAGAGAGAGCGACACACACAGAGCGACACAGAGAGAGAGACACAGAGAGAGAGACACACACAGAGAGAGAGACACACACAGAGAGAGAGACACACACAGAGAGAGACACACACACAGAGAGAGACACACACAGAGAGAGAGGGAGACACACAGAGAGAGAGACACACACAGAGAGAGAGAGACACACACAGAGAGAGAGAGACACACACAGAGAGAGAGAGACACACACAGAGAGAGAGACACACACAGAGAGAGAGACACACACAGAGAGAGAGAAACACACAGAGAGAGACACACACAGAGAGAGAGACACACACAGAGAGAGAGACACACACAGAGAGAGACACACACACAGAGAGAGACACACACACAGAGACACACACACACAGAGAGACACACACACACACAGAGAGACACACACACACACAGAGAGACACACACACACAGAGAGACACACAGAGAGAGAGACAGACACAGAGAGACACACACACACACAGAGACACACACAGAGAGAGACACACAGAGACACACACACACAGAGACACACACACACAGAGAGACACACACACAGACACACACACAGAGAGACACACACACACAGAGAGACACACACACAGAGAGACACACACAGAGAGACACACACAGAGAGACACACACACACACAGAGAGACACACACACACACAGAGAGACACACACACACACAGAGAGACACACACACAGAGAGACACACACACACAGAGAGACACACACACACACACACACACACACACACAGAGACACACACACACACACAGAGACACACACACACAGAAACACACAGAGAGAGACACGTCATGTTGAGCTGAAGTCCATAGCAGATTATTCCTTTAGATGAGTAAAGTGTCCTATTGTAAGTGAGAGGCCCAAACGGCAGGTAGAGGTCGGAGGTCAGGAGACTCACCAGATATTCCTCAGTGCCGTAAAGAGAGACAAACTGCTCATCGTCATCTAGTTCTCTGGCTGCTCCGAAATCAGTCAGCTTGTAGACGGACCTCCCGTCCTCGCCGATGACACGCATGATGTTGCCTGGTTTGATGTCACGGTGCACGATGCCGTACTCTCTGAGATGGTTCATACCGGCGACTGTTAACATACAGGACAGGGTTATGAGTCACATGACCACAGAGCAGCGTTACCACCTCAACACACAGAGCAGCGTTACCACCTCAACACACAGAGCAGCGTTACCACCTCAACACACAGAGCACCGTTACCACCTCAACACACAGAGCACCGTTACCACCTCAACACACAGAGCACCGTTACCACCTCAACACACAGAGCACCGTTACCACCTCAACACACAGAGCAGCGTTACCACCTCAACACACAGAGCACCGTTACCACCTCAACACACAGAGCACCATTACCACCTCAACACACAGAGCACCATTACCACCTCAACACACAGAGCAGCGTTACCACCTCAACACACAGAGCACCGTTACCACCTCAACACACAGAGCACCATTACCACCTCAACACACAGAGCACCGTTACCACCTCAACACACAGAGCAGCGTTACCACCTCAACACACAGAGCACCGTTACCACCTCAACACACAGAGCACCATTACCACCTCAACACACAGAGCACCATTACCACCTCAACACACAGAGCACCGTTACCACCTCAACACACAGAGCAGCGTTACCACCTCAACACACAGAGAACCGTTACCACCTTAACACACAGAGCAGCGTGAGTCATTACCACCTCAACACACAGAGCAGCGTTACCACCTCAATCCACAGAGCAGCGTGAGTCATTACCACAACACACAGAGCAGTGTTACCACCTCAACACACAGAGCAGCGTGAGTCATTACCACCTCAACACACAGAGCAGCGTGAGTCATTACCACCTCAACACACAGAGCAGTGTGAGTCATTACCACCTCAACACACAGAGCAGCGTGAGTCATTACCACCTCAACACACAGAGCAGCGTTACCACCTCAATCCACAGAGCAGTGTTAGTCATTACCACCTCAACACACAGAGCATCGTTGCGGTCATTACCACCTCAACCCACAGAGCACCGTTACCACCTCAACACACAGAGCAGCGTTAGTGATTACCACCTCAACCCACAGAGCAGCGTTAGTCATTACCACCTCAACACACAGAGCAGCGTTACCACCTCAACACACAGAGCAGCGTGAGTCATTACCTCCTCAACACACACAGCAGCGTTACCACCTCAACACAGAGCAGCGTTAGTCATTACCACCTCAACACACAGAGCAGCGTTACCACCTCAACACACAGAGCAGGGTGAGTCATTACCTCCTCAACACACACAGCAGCGTTACCACCTCAACACAGAGCAGCGTTACGGTCATTACCACCTCAACACACAGAGCAGCGTTACCACCTCAACCCACAGAGCAGCGTTACGGTCATTACCACCTCAACCCACAGAGCAGCGTTACGGTCATTACCACCTCAACCCACAGAGCAGCGTTACGGTCATTACCACCTCAACCCACAGAGCAGCGTTACGGTCATTACCACCTCAACCCACAGAGCAGCGTTACGGTCATTACCACCTCAACCCACAGAGCAGCGTTACGGTCATTACCACCTCAACTCACAGAGCAGCGTTACAGTCATTACCACCTCAACCCACAGAGCAGCGTTAGTCATTACCACCTCAACCCACAGAGCAGCGTTAGTCATTACCACCTCAACCCACAGAGCAGCATTAGTCATTACCACCTCAACCCACAGAGCAGCGTAAGTCATTACCACCTCAACCCACACAGCAGCGTGAGTCATTACCACCTCAACACACAGAGCAGCGTTACCACATCAACACACAGAGCAGCGTTAGTCATTACCACCTCAACCCACAGAGCAGCGTTAGTCATTACCACTTCAACCCACAGAGCAGCGTGAGTCATTACCACCTCAACCCACAGAGCAGCATTAGTCATTACCACCTCAACCCACAGAGCAGCGTTACCACATCAACACACAGAGCAGCGTTACAGTCATTACCACCTCAACCCACAGAGCAGCGTTAGTCATTACCACCTCAACCCACAGAGCAGCGTTAGTCATTACCACCTCAACCCACAGAGCAGCATTAGTCATTACCACCTCAACCCACAGAGCAGCGTAAGTCATTACCACCTCAACCCACACAGCAGCGTGAGTCATTACCACCTCAACCCACAGAGCAGCATTAGTCATTACCACCTCAACCCACAGAGCAGCGTTACCACATCAACACACAGAGCAGCGTTAGTCATTACCACCTCAACCCACAGAGCAGCGTTAGTCATTACCACCTCAACCCACAGAGCACCGTTACCACCTCAACACACAGAGCAGCGTTAGTCATTACCACCTCAACACACAGAGCAGCGTTAGTCATTACCACCCCAACACACAGAGCAGCGTTACCACCTCAACCCACAGAGCACCAGTCAACCTGACACTAACATACATAATCAGAGTTTTGATCAGAGTGGTAGTAGGTAGGGTAAGGTAGGTTTGATCAGTTGATGTTGAGATGAGGTGATAATGGGTAGTTGGTGGTGGTATGAGGTGATAATGGAAAGTTGATGGTGAGGTGATAATGGGTAGTTGATGGTGAGGTGATAATGGGTAGTTGATGTTGAGACGAGGTGATAAGGTGTGTGTGTCTGTAAGAGGTGTGTGTGTGTGTGTGTGTGTGTGTCCAGTCCTTCTTACCCACGTCCTGTAGCACGATAAGGAACTCATCCTCGGGGAGTCCGTAGGCGTTAGAAGACTCCTCCAGCACCGTATACAGACTCCCACAGGGACAATACTCCATCACCAACACCTTGTGACGGGTGTTGGACTGGGACAGGAAATGACATGTTAGTCAGCACGACTGACACCTCACTAAGACAAACACACACGTGGTCAAATCAACGGTTCTGCTTTCTGTTTCAGAGTTTCTGATGTTAGACAGAGATACCTCCTCTAGGTAGTGTTATTCTACAGATAGTATATACTGATAGAGATACCTGCACTAGGTAGTGTTATTCTACAGATAGTATATACTGATAGAGATACCTCCTCTAGGTAGTGTTATTCTACAGATAGTATATACTGACAGAGATACCTCCACTAGGTAGTGTTATTCTACAGATAGTATATACCTCCACTAGGTAGTGTTATTCTACAGATAGTATATACTGATAGAGATACCTCCACTAGGTAGTGTTATTCTACAGAGAGTATATACTGACAGAGATACCTCCACTAGCTAGTGTTATTCTACAGAGAGTATATACCTCCACTAGGTAGTGTTATTCTACAGAGAGTATATACTGATAGAGATACCCTCCACTAGGTAGTGTTATTCTACAGATAGTATCTACTGACAGAGATACCTCCACTAGGTAGTGTTATTCTACAGAGAGTATATACCTCCACTAGGTAGTGTTATTCTACAGAGAGTATATACCTCCACTAGGTAGTGTTATTCTACAGAGAGTATATACCTCCACTAGGTAGTGTTATTCTACAGAGAGTATATACAGATAGTATATACCTCCACTAGGTAGTGTTATTCTACAGATAGTATATACTGACAGAGATACCTCCTCTAGGTAGTGTTATTCTACAGATAGTATATACTGATAGAGATACCTCCACTAGGTAGTGTTATTCTACAGATAGTATATACTGACAGAGATACCTCCTCTAGGTAGTGTTATTCTACAGAGAGTATATACTGACAGAGATACCTCCTCTAGGTAGTGTTATTCTACAGAGAGTATATACTGATAGAGATACCTCCACTAGGTAGTGTTATTCTACAGAGAGTATATACTGACAGAGATACCTCCACTAGCTAGTGTTATTCTACAGATAGTATATACTGACAGAGGTACCTCCTCTAGGTAGTGTTATTCTACAGAGAGTATATACTGACAGAGATACCTCCACTAGGTAGTGTTATTCTACAGATAGTATATACTGACAGAGATACCTCCACTAGGTAGTGTTATTCTACAGATAGTATATACTGACAGAGATACCTCCACTAGGTAGTGTTATTCTACAGATAGTATATACTGATAGAGATACCTCCACTAGGTAGTGTTATTCTACAGATAGTATATACCTCCACTAGGTAGTGTTATTCTACAGATAGTATATACCTCCTCTAGGTAGTGTTATTCTACAGATAGTATATACCGATAGAGATACCTCCACTAGGTAGTGTTATTCTACAGAGAGTATATACTGACAGAGATACCTCCACTAGCTAGTGTTATTCTACAGAGAGGATATACCGATAGAGATACCTCCACTAGGTAGTGTTATTCTACAGAGAGTATATACTGACAGAGATACCTCCACTAGGTAGTGTTATTCTACAGATAGTATATACTGACAGAGATACCTCCACTAGGTAGTGTTATTCTACAGATAGTATATACTGATAGAGATACCTCCACTAGGTAGTGTTATTCTACAGATAGGTATCTCTATCAGTATACAGAGAGTATATACCTCCACTAGGTAGTGTTATTCTACAGAGAGTATATACTGACAGAGATACCTCCTCTAGGTAGTGTTATTCTACAGATAGTATATACTGACAGAGATACCTCCTCTAGGTAGTGTTATTCTACAGATAGTATATACTGACAGAGATACCTCCTCTAGGTAGTGTTATTCTATAAATTACAGGATATATAACTGACCTCCTCCTCCACAGCGAACAGCTTGACGATGTTCTTATGGTTGAGTTTCTTCAGGACCTCAAACTCTCTCATTTGGACGTCGAGTGGTCGCAGGAAACTGAGGTTGTTGAACACCTTCACCGCATATAGGTCCCCCGTTTTCTGGTGTTACAGAACAAAGTGTTATATACAGGTGTGTTTTCAGGTGTTACAGAACACATAGTGTTATATACAGGTGTGTTTTCTGGTGTTACAGAACACATAGTGTTATATACAGGTGTGTTTTCAGGTGTTACAGAACACATAGTGTTATATACAGGTGTGTTTTCAGGTGTTACAGAGCACATAGTGTTATATACAGGTGTGTTTTCAGGTGTTACAGAGCACATAGTGTTATATACAGGTGTGTTTTCAGGTGTTACAGAACACATAGTGTTATATACAGGTGTGTTTTCAGGTGTTACAGAACACATAGTGTTATATACAGGTGTGTTTTCAGGTGTTACAGAACACATAGTGTTATATACAGGTGTGTTTTCAGGTGTTACAGAGCACATAGTGTTATATACAGGTGTGTTTTCAGGTGTTACAGAGCACATAGTGTTATATACAGGTGTGTTTTCAGGTGTTACAGAGCACATAGTGTTATATACAGGTGTGTTTTCAGGTGTTACAGAACACATAGTGTTATATACAGGTGTGTTTTCAGGTGTTACAGAACACATAGTGTTATATACAGGTGTGTTTTCAGGTGTTACAGAACACACAGTGTTATATACAGGTGTGTTTTCAGGTGTTACAGAACACATAGTGTTATATACAGGTGTGTTTTCAGGTGTTACAGAACACATAGTGTTATATACAGGTGTGTTTTCAGGTGTTACAGAACACATAGTGTTATATACAGGTGTGTTTTCAGGTGTTACAGAACTCAGGTCAACCATTATCTTTAACAGAAAAATATTCTGTGTTTAAACTTTAGGTAGAAGACGATATACAGGTCCCCTGTTTTCTGATGTTAGAGAACAAAACATTATTAAACCTTAAATAGCAAACCACGAATTGCCTGCGTGCACTGAGTAGTGAAATCTACACTACATGACCAAAAGTATGTGGACACCTGCTCAGCCATCATCTCATTACAAAATCACGGGCATTAATATGGAGACGGTCCCACCTTTTCTGCTATAACAGCCTCCACTCTTCTGGGAAGGCTTTCCACTAGATGTTGGAACGTTGCTGCTATAACAGCCTCCACTCTTCTGGGAAGGCTTTCCACTAGATGTTGGAACATTGCTGCTATAACAGCCTCCACTCTTCTGGGAAGGCTTTCCACTAGATGTTGGAACATTGCTGCTATAACAGCCTCCACTCTTCTGGGAAGGCTTTCCACTAGATGTTGGAACATTGCTGCTATAACAGCCTCCACTCTTCTGGGAAGGCTTTCCACTAGATGTTGGAACATTGCTGCGGGGACTTGCTTCCATTCAGCAACAAGAACATTAGTGAGGTGGGGCGATTAGGCTGCGAGACAGGCCGATTCGCCTGACCTCACTGAGCTCGCAGTCAGCGTTCCAATTCATCCCGAAGGTGTCCGGTGAGGTTGAGGTCAGGGCTCTGTGCATGCCAGTCACGTTCTTCCACACCGATGTCAACAAACCATTTCTGTAGGGACCTTGCTTTGTGCTCGGGGGGCAAGGAAGGGGACTTCCCCAAACTGTTGCCACAAAGATGGAAGCACAGAATCTTCTAGAATGTCATTGTATTCTGTAGCGTTAAGATTTCCCTTCACTGGAACTAAGGGGCCTAGTCTGAACCATGAAAAACATCCCCAGACAATTATTCCTCCTCCACCAAACGTTACAGCTGGCACCGAAGAACGGGTTGAAATAGTAGAATCCACTCATTTGAAGGGGTGTCCACATACCGCTGTATATATAGTGTATTTTTTATTTGACCTTTTTTTAACAAGGCAGTTAAGAACAAATTCTTATTTACAATGACGGCCTCCGGGGGAACGGTGGGTTAACCGGTCTGGGAACAGTGGGTTAACTGGTCTAGGAACAGTGGGTTAACTGGTCTAGGAACGGTGGGTTAACTGGTCTAGGAACAGTGGGTTAACTGTTCCTAGATCAGTTAACCCACTGTTCCTAGACCAGTGGGTTAACTGGTCTAGGAACAGTGGGTTAACTGGTCTAGGAACAGTGGGTTAACTGGTCTAGGAACAGTGGGTTAACTGGTCTAGGAACAGTGGGTTAACTGGTCTAGGAACAGTGGGTTAACCGGTCTAGGAACAGTGGGTTAACTGGTCTAGGAACAGTGGGTTAACTGGTCTAGGAACAGTGGGTTAACTGGTCTAGGAACAGTGGGTTAACTTGTCTAGGAACAGTGGGTTAACTGCCTTGTTCTGGGGCAGAACAACAGGTTTATACCATGTCAGTTTGGGGATTCAATCGAGCAACCTTTCGGTTACTGACCCAATGTTATAACCACTAGGCTTCCCTGCTGTCCCGTATCTAGGGAACAGGTTGCCATCAGGGACACAGCCCCAGTGAGACAGTCCATCAGGGACACAGCCCCAGTGAGACAGTCCATCAGGGACACAGCCCCAGTGAGACAGTCCATCAGGGACACAGCCCCAGTGAGACAGTCCATCAGGGACACAGCCCTAGTGAGACAGTTCATTAAGTGCCATTGATGTTCATTCTGTCAGAATCAAACAGACAGAACCAAACCCAAAGACATGTCCAGACCCATCCTAATATGTGTTGGCATCCTCCCTCTAGTCGAGAGAGACCTGGGAAAGCCCCTATGGAGACAGAAGGGAAAGCCCCTGTGGAGAGAGAAGGGTTAGCACGCTAGCTTAGACTGATATGGCTGAGCAGACAACCATAACCCTCTGTGACATGAACAGTTGGTGAAACGTCTCAGAATGGCTAGTTAGTGAGACAACAGACAGTGAACAACAGTACTATATTAGACTTCCTGTTTGGCCTACATCAACAAATAAAACAACACTACACTTCTGCTCTTGCATCCACGCAGTTGAGAGACTGCCAAGATGTTTGGTGGAGAGACTGCCAAGATGTTTGGTGGAGAGACTGCCCAGATGTTTGGTGGAGAGACTGCCAAGATGTTTGGTGGAGAGACTGCCAAGATGTTTGGTGGAGAGACTGCCAAGATGTTTGGTGGAGAGACTGCCAAGATGTTTGGTGGAGAGACTGCCAAGATGTTTGGTGGAGACTGCCAAGATGTCCCCCTCAGTTACAGTCCCACCTCCCCCCCCAGTTACAGTCCCCACCCTCCCCTAAGTAGAAGTGCCCCCCCCCCGCACCCGTTACCGTTCCCCCCCACCCCTCAGTTATGTTCCTACCATTCCCCCACCCCACAGTTACAGTCCCCCCCTCCCTCAGTGCTGCCCATAGATACAGTTGAAGTCGGAAGTTTACATACACTTAGGTTGGAGTCATTAAAACTTGTTTTTCAACCACTCCACATATTTCTTGCTAACAAACTATAGTTTTGGGCAAGTCGGTTAGGGCATCTACTTTGTGCATGACACAAGTAATTTTTCCAACAATTGTTTAACAACAGATTATTTCACATATAATTCACTATATCACCATTCCAGTGGATCAGAAGTTTACATACACTAAGTTGAGTGTGCCTTTAAACAGCTTGGAAAATTATCTGACCAGTCCGATACCTTGTGTCTGCCACGGTAGATGTTAGTGTTAGCCCTGTACCTCGTGTCTGCCACGGTAGATGTTAGTGTTAGCCCTGTACCTCGTGTCTGCCACGGTAGATGTTAGTGTTAGCCCTGTACCTTGTGTCTGCCACGGTAGATGTTAGTGTTAGCCCTGTACCTTGTGTCTGCCACGGTAGATGTTAGTGTTAGCCCTGTACCTTGTGTCTGCCACGGTAGATGTTTGTGTTAGCCCTGTACCTTGTGTCTGCCACGGTAGATGTTTGTGTTAGCCCTGTACCTTGTGTCTGCCTCGGTAGATGTTAGTGTTAGCCCTGTACCTTGTGTCTGCCACGGTAGATGTTAGCCCTGTACCTTGTGTCTGCCACAGTAGATGTTAACCCTGTACCTTGTGTCTGCCACGGTAGATGTTAGTGTTAGCCCTGTACCTTGTGTCTGCCACGGTAGATGTTAGTGTTAGCCCTGTACCTTGTGTCTGCCACGGTAGATGTTAGTGTTAGCCCTGTACCTTGTGTCTGCCACGGTAGATGTTAGCCCTGTACCTTGTGTCTGCCACGGTAGATGTTAGCCCTGTACCTTGTGTCTGCCACGGTAGATGTTAGTGTTAGCCCTGTACCTTGTGTCTGCCACGGTAGATGTTAGCCCTGTACCTTGTGTCTGCCACGGTAGATGTTAGCCCTGTACCTTGTGTCTGCCACGGTAGATGTTAGCCCTGTACCTTGTGTCTGCCACGGTAGATGTTAGCCCTGTACCTTGTGTCTGCCACGGTAGATGTTAGTGTTAGCCCTGTACCTCGTGTCTGCCACGGTAGATGTTAGTGTTAGCCCTGTACCTCGTGTCTGCCACGGTAGATGTTAGTGTTAGCCCTGTACCTTGTGTCTGCCACGGTAGATGTTTGTGTTAGCCCTGTACCTTGTGTCTGCCACGGTAGATGTTAGTGTTAGCCCTGTACCTTGTGTCTGCCACGGTAGATGTTTGTGTTAGCCCTGTACCTTGTGTCTGCCTCGGTAGATGTTAGTGTTAGCCCTGTACCTTGTGTCTGCCACGGTAGATGTTAGCCCTGTACCTTGTGTCTGCCACAGTAGATGTTAACCCTGTACCTTGTGTCTGCCACGGTAGATGTTAGTGTTAGCCCTGTACCTTGTGTCTGCCACGGTAGATGTTAGTGTTAGCCCTGTACCTTGTGTCTGCCACGGTAGATGTTAGTGTTAGCCCTGTACCTTGTGTCTGCCACGGTAGATGTTAGCCCTGTACCTTGTGTCTGCCACGGTAGATGTTAGCCCTGTACCTTGTGTCTGCCACGGTAGATGTTAGTGTTAGCCCTGTACCTTGTGTCTGCCACGGTAGATGTTAGTGTTAGCCCTGTACCTTGTGTCTGCCACGGTAGACGTTAGTGTTAGCCCTGTACCTTGTGTCTGCCTCGGTAGATGTTAGTGTTAGCCCTGTACCTCGTGTCTGCCACGGTAGATGTTAGCCCTGTACCTCGTGTCTGCCACGGTAGATGTTAGTGTTAGCCCTGTACCTTGTGTCTGCCACGGTAGATGTTAGTGTTAGCCCTGTACCTTGTGTCTGCCACGGCAGATGTTAGTGTTAGCCCTGTACCTTGTGTCTGCCACGGCAGATGTTAGCCCTGTACCTCGTGTCTGCCACGGTAGATGTTAGTGTTAGCCCTGTACCTTGTGTCTGCCACGGTAGATGTTAGTGTTAGCCCTGTACCTTGTGTCTGCCACGGTAGATGTTAGTGTTAGCCCTGTACCTTGTGTCTGCCACGGTAGATGTTAGTGTTAGCCCTGTACCTTGTGTCTGCCTCGGTAGATGTTAGTGTTAGCCCTGTACCTCGTGTCTGCCACGGTAGATGTTAGCCCTGTACCTCGTGTCTGCCACGGTAGATGTTAGTGTTAGCCCTGTACCTTGTGTCTGCCACGGTAGATGTTAGTGTTAGCCCTGTACCTTGTGTCTGCCACGGTAGATGTTAGCCCTGTACCTTGTGTCTGCCACGGTAGATGTTAGCCCTGTACCTTGTGTCTGCCACGGTAGATGTTAGTGTTAGCCCTGTACCTTGTGTCTGCCTCGGTAGATGTTAGTGTTAGCCCTGTACCTCGTGTCTGCCACGGTAGATGTTAGCCCTGTACCTCGTGTCTGCCACGGTAGATGTTAGTGTTAGCCCTGTACCTTGTGTCTGCCACGGTAGATGTTAGTGTTAGCCCTGTACCTTGTGTCTGCCACGGCAGATGTTAGTGTTAGCCCTGTACCTTGTGTCTGCAACGGCAGATGTTAGCCCTGTACCTCGTGTCTGCCACGGTAGATGTTAGTGTTAGCCCTGTACCTTGTGTCTGCCACGGTAGATGTTAGTGTTAGCCCTGTACCTTGTGTCTGCCACGGTAGATGTTAGTGTTAGCCCTGTACCTTGTGTCTGCCACGGTAGATGTTAGTGTTAGCCCTGTACCTTGTGTCTGCCACGGTAGATGTTAGTGTTAGCCCTGTACCTTGTGTCTGCCTCGGTAGATGTTAGTGTTAGCCCTGTACCTCGTGTCTGCCACGGTAGATGTTAGCCCTGTACCTCGTGTCTGCCACGGTAGATGTTAGTGTTAGCCCTGTACCTTGTGTCTGCCACGGCAGATGTTAGTGTTAGCCCAGTACCTTGTGTCTGCCACGGTAGACGTTAGCTGTAGCTCCCTGGCCCAGCAGGTCTGAGATGAGCCACAGGTAGTTGGCTGTGCTCTGCATGATGATGGCTTCAGGTTCACCTGTAGTGGAGAACAAACCAGCACATTCAGATAGCACACTCAGGGGAATGACATATTGAACAACTAGCTCTGGTCCAGGTTGTTAGTGAGGCTTCTTCCTGAAGGCTCAACATTAGCAAGCTGCACCAATGCCAAGGACCAGAGCTAACAGTGGTCCTGGGTCACTCATAGAGTAGATAAAGAGAGCAACATTAGGTTATAGCAACCCCTGAAACAGTAACTGTCAATTAGTATCATGACTGGTGTAGCTATGGTCATAATAACATGCATTCTGTGTACTTCAAATATCAATCATTTCTGGTAAATATTGAATAGATATTTCACTAGCTAGGTTTCCAATCCAAATTGTTGGCAGATTTTAAAGTGCATATTCTAAATTCTACATAAACTGACTTGTTGCTGGGGGTGGGGGGGGGGGTAAATGTGCCTAGCCTGGTTTTGGCAGGTGTGTTCTAGCTACCAGTGCGGGTACACTGTCTACATGAGATTATTATGGATAAAAGTGAGAATATTTGGATTTGTCAAACGGCATCAAGAGCAACACCATGACTTTCACCACCCTGTGAAGTTCATCATATAATGTATTTCACCTGTAGCCTGATAAACTGCACCGCTTTCTGAATCGTAGTGGGAGACACCATATCATCCCATGACTCCAAATGGGTTTAAAATCGGTTATAAATATTTGCGCATAAAGAGGTCTCAAACCACCATTTCGCAAATAATTAAATGTACATACATAAAAATATTCCACCATGATTAACTATTATCTAAGGGCATTTATAAAATTGTACCAAAACTTCCTGTTTCCATCACAGCTGTCGTGCTAAAAATACGACTTTTACTGGCATAAAAACTGTCGATGCGTTGAGTAAAATCCACTTCCTGACTCAGTGTCACAGCCAATAGGAGGCCTCGCTGATCTACTGAGAAATTAGAGAAAAATCAAACCCACCGCATTAAATCTAGACTAGAGGGATAATCCATTATACTGTATTAGCTGGATCTCAAGCAGTGTAAATGTGTGTGAAACTGACGTACCGGCGCCGATCACTTTATTACACCGTGACGCCATGGGAAACCCCCCTCCGGCCCAACGCGTTCACAATTATGACAAATATAGACAGCTCTCTGTCCATGACAATGTCCTAGCTACATGTCAAAGTCTAACGTTATAGTAATGGTCAGAAACGTCATTTGACTATGACAAAATGCTGTAGTAACATATCTAGGTAGCTAAAGTTGTGTGCCCTAACTACGCATCAGGCTATTCACCCAAGCAATGGTCTATGTTACCTTTTAATAATGTCTTCTTAACTAGCTAACTGTACCAAATAACGCCGAAGGAGGAGGAAAACGTATTTAGATAAACGTTTTATTCGTGTCTTGTCAGTCGGTCTGATTCACAGTGAAAAACAACAACAAAGATGACAGTTCCCACCTCCACAAAACCATATACACTGACATTACATAAGTACAACTGGGAAGGTCGCCACCAGGGAAGGACGACACCGTGTGCAGTTAAAACACGTTGTAGTCATACAATATAACTTTATATTTTTACATTTTGTCAGGTAAAAATCATAAGTATAATTAGGTTGTGTTTATTTCCTTACCTCCGGAAAAACCAGAATCCTTTCACTTCTGGATCACGTGATGGGAATAACCCAATCAGAAAGCAGTATGGAAAAGGGGGTGTGGTTCCTCTTTACCGTACTTCCTGGAAAAAAAAGACTTTAAATATGAGTCATAAGAAAGCTACAGTGTCGTTTTGATTTCAGGTGCATCGGCCCAGTTGTCTTTTCATTAGAGCCTGGATGGGGAAAACGAAAGCACCGAGTTTATAAAAACACAGAGGCGCAACATCTTAAGACTTCCGGGAACGCTTTCGAAGCAGATCAGAACGGAGTTTGAGAAGTAAATTAAAGAAGTGAGCAATTATTCTTTAGATGTACGTTCTCTCGAAATCTAAAGGCACAACCAGCCAATGTCTTTACTAGTTGAACATTTTACTACTCCAACCTCGTGAAAATAAACTGATACCTTTTTAAAATGCTCGTCAAAAACAACTTTATATCGAAGGAGCGCCTTATTAGAGATGACGGTTGGCACATGCGCAGTTCGGCGCGAGTTGAGTTAGCCCCGAAAACGTGTTAATGCGCATGTGTTTAGCTATCCGACCTCGCCAACAAGCGTGAGCTGGGATTTCTATCTTCATACTGTACGGTCTTTGGCAACAGTCACGCTGAATAATCATGGATTTATCCTATATTAGTTCAAGGTTGTGGTGAATTAGAGCGGGACAGCACGGTACCTGTTAAAGATACCACCAACCCTCTGTGCATACATAACACACTGGAAGATAGACAAAAGGACATATACAGACAATACAGTAGAAAAGTGCAATTTATGAGCATTCAATGATTCATCTGCACATAAAATTCTAATAGTCACATGTGCCGAATACAACGGGTAACCTTACAGTGAAATGCTTACTTTACAATGCAGTTAAAAATATATGAAATAAGAAATAAAAGTAACAGGTAGTTAAAGAGCAGCAGTAAAATATCAATAGCGAAGGGCCTCCCAGGTGGCGCAGTGGTCTAAGGATTCTGGGTTTGAGTCCATGCTCTGTCTCAGTGGTCTAAGGCTGTGCCACCAGAGATTCTGGGTTTGAGTCCAGGCTTTGTCGCAGCCGGCCGTGACTGGGAGACCCATGGAGCAATGCACAATAGGCCCAGCGTCGTCCGGGTTAGGCCGGCAGGGTTATCCTTATCTCATCGCGCACTAGCGACTTCTGTGGTGGGCGCATTATCAGTGTGGTGTCGTCGCCAAACTTAACGATCATGTTGGAGTCATACCGAGCCGTGCAGTCATGAGTGAACAAGGAGTACAGGAGGGGACAGAGCACGATCCCCTGTGTTGAGGATCAGTGTGGCGAATGTGTTGTTGTGGAGAATTGTCTCAGAAATATAATACTCTTACAAGAACTTGTGAATTCAATGTACACTTTAATACAAAGTAGACAAAACTAAGCCCTTCCATGGAAGGACCCTATCATAAACACAACAGGGCCAAGCCCCTCCCTCTCATATTACAGCTCTTGCCTTTAGCTCAGTGCGGATGTCTTCTAGGATTCTGTCGTATAACGTATAGAGGCCCCTCCCTCTATATGAAAATAGCTTCCCTTGACCTTTTGTTATTTTCTTCTCATCTCAGAGCTTGTTCACGCCCACTAACGCTCATATCTGCTTTTGGTTATCACGATGGTAGAACCCTTTTCACGTCCTAAACATAATTGCATAAATAATGTATGCATTGCATGCTTATGTTTCACGTGTTAGTCATCAGTTATCTTGCTTCCATCTTTCTTCCTGTATCCTGCTGACCATAGTACGTCCAGCTGTCATAGATGTACGTATGGTCTTGGTTAATGTACTCTTTCAAAAATAGAGCATAGCCTGGGTGTCAAAAGGCCTGGGTGTCATCTTCTCTTAATGTGCATGTCCTTGCTACTTCAGCCTGGCAACTAGACCTTTTTAATGCTCAGCTCTCCTTAATGGTTCGCTCCAACAAACCTCACCACCTGGGGACGGCCCGTCAGGAAGTCCAGGATCCAGTTGCAGAGGGAGGTGTTTAATCCCAGGGTCCTTAGCTTATTGATAAGCTTTGAGGGCACTATGGTGTCGAATGCTGAGCTGTAGTCAATGAATAGCATAGGTGGTCTTTGGCACAGGCACTATGGTGGTCTGCTTAATACATGTTGGTATTACAGACTCGGACAGGGAGAGGTTGAAAATGTCAGTGAAGACACTTGCCAGTTGGTCAGCGCATGCTCGCAGTACACGTCCTGGTAATCCGTCTGGCCCAGCGCCCTTTTGAATGTTGACCTGTTTAAAGGTCGTGATCACACAGTCGTCTGGAACAGCTGGTGCTCTCATACATGTTTCAGTGTTATTTACCTCGAAGCGTGCATAGAAGTCGTTTAGCTCGTCTGGTAGGCTCGTGTCACTGGGCATCTCTCGGCTGTACTTCCCGTTGTAATCTATAATGGTTTGCAAGCCCTGCCACATCCGATTAGCATCGGAGCTGGTGTAGGACGATTTGATCTTGACACTTTGCCTGTTTGATGGTTCGTCGGAGGGCATTGCGGGAAATCTTATAAGCTTCCGGGTGCGAGTCCTGCTCCTTGAAAGCGGCAGCTCTTGCCTTTAGCTCAGTGCGGATGTTGCCTGTAACCAATATCTTCTGGTTGGGGTATGTACCTATAGTCACTGTGGGGACGACATAATCAATGCACTTATTGATGAAGCCAATGATGTACTCCTAAATGCCATCGGAGGAATCCCTGAACATATTCCAGTCTGTGCTAGCAAAACAGTCCTGTGGTTTAGTATCTGCTTCACTTTCTTATTGACAGAGTCACTGGAGCTTCCTGCTTTAGTTTTTGCTTGTAAGCAGGAATCAGGAGGATAGAATTATGGTCAGACTTGCCAAATGGAGGGCGAGAGTGAGCTTTGTACGCGTTTCTGTGTCTGGAGTAAAGGTGGTCTAGAGTTTTTCCCCTCTGCACATTTTACATGCTGATACAAATTTGGTAAAACAGATTTAAGTTTCCCTGCTAGGAGCGCCGCCTCTGGATGAGCGTTTTCCTGTTTTCTTATGGCGGAATACAGCTCATCGAGTGTGCCAGCATCGGTCTGTGGTGGTGTGTCAACAGCTATGAAAAAATGTGGTCTACAGCTTTTCATGAGATACTCTACCTCGGGCAAGCAAAACCTCGAGACTTCCTTAGATATCGTGCACCAGCTGTTGTGTGTAATATATATATATATATATTTTTTTTTTGCCATAGTCCAGAACACTGGTCCTCCTGGTAGTTTAACTACAATGTTAGCTGGAGGCCAGAACACTGGTGGTTTTAAACATTGAGGAGCCAACTACCATTGGGACAAAGGATAATTTGTCCCCATTTCTTTTTTCCCCTGGTACCCTGTAGCTCAAACTCCTGGTTAAAGAGGATGTCTGGGGTCCAGCAGCTCATGTGGGCTTTTGTTAAGGCACTTATATCATCCAGACCTGTCTGCTTGGCCCCGAGCACCGTACTATGCTGAACATATTTCTCTGGAAAACATTAGCATTTCCATACCAGAAAATTATACGATATGTTAAGACACTTTCAATGAATGACTTGTACAGTGACAATAGAACACAATCAACATTAAGAGCTTCCTTAAACAGTACAGACTGTTTCTGCCCATCTTCCTAATGTACTGTCTTCGGCAACAGCCGTGCTGTATAATCATATGGTCTTTGCCTACAATAGATCAGGGTTGTTGTCAATTAGAGACGGACAGCACAGTACCTGTTATCACTTATCAGTATCGGGACCACTGTGCTATTTGGAGGTTTATACGTGAGGGAGTCCTGTCCCAGAGTGTTGTGTCATGGAAACAGGAACCAAGGGGTTAATATGTGAGGGAGTCCTGTCCCAGAGTGTTGCCATGGAAACAGGAACCAAGAGGTTTATACGTGAGGGAGTCCTGTCCCAGAGTGATGCCATGGAAACAAGAAGTGAGGGAGTCCTGTCCCAGAGTGATGCCATGGAATCAAGAACCTAAATGTTTATACGTGAGGGAGTCCTGTCCCAGAGTGTTGCCATGGAAACGAGAACCTAGAGGTTTATATGTGAGGGAGTCCTGTCTCAGTGGGTGGGCCTACGCCCTCCCAGGCCCACCCATGGCTACACCCCTGCCCAGTCATGTGAAATCCATAGACTAGAGGCCTAAAGAATTTATTTCAATTGACAGATTTTCTTAAATAAACTGAAACTCAGTAAAATCTTGAAAATGTTGCATGTTGTTTATATTTTTGATCAGAATAGCTTTCCTTTCAGGAGTAAAATGTAGTCAACCTGTCGCCCGGACCCCATCCACAGATATGTAATATCAGAGAGGACCTATGGTTTGGTGACACTAAAACCACTTCAATGATCTCAGTGTTTGGAGGGTTCACCAACCTGTAGGTTATATAGTGGTAGGGTTCACCAACCTGTAGGTTATATAGTGGGAGGGTTCACCAACCTGTAGGTTATATAGTGGGAGGGTTCACCAACCTGTAGGTTATATAGTGGGAGGGTTCACCAACCTGTAGGTTATATAGTGGGAGGGTTCACCAACCTGTAGGTTATATAGTGGGAGGGTTCACCAACCTGTAGGTTATATAGTGGGAGGGTTCACCAACCTGTAGGTTATATAGTGGGAGGGTTCACCAACCTGTAGGTTATATAGTGGGAGGGTTCACCAACCTGTAGGTTATATAGTGGGAGGGTTTACCAACCTGTAGGTTATATAGTGGGAGGCTACACCAACCTGTAGGTTATATAGTGGGAGGGTTCACCAACCTGTAGGTTATATAGTGGGAGGGTTCACCAACCTGTAGGTTATATAGTGGGAGGGTTCACCAACCTGTAGGTTATATAGTGGGAGGGTTCACCAACATGTAGGTTATATAGTGGGAGGGTTCACCAACCTGTAGGTTATATAGTGGGAGGGTTCACCAACCTGTAGGTTATATAGTGGGAGGGTTAGAGGCTACACCAACATGTAGGTTATATAGTGGGAGGGTTAACCAACCTGTAGGTTATATAGTGGGAGGGTTTATCAACCTGTAGGTTATATAGTGGGAGGGTTTACCAACCTGTAGGTTATATAGTGGGAGGCTACACCAACCTGTAGGTTATATAGTGGGAGGCTACACCAACCTGTAGGTTATATAGTGGGAGGCTACACCAACCTGTAGGTTATATAGTGGGAGGGTTCACCAACCTGTAGGTTATATAGTGGGAGGGTTCACCAAGGCATCACCAACCTGTAGGTTATATAGTGGGAGGCTACACCAACCTGTAGGTTATATAGTGGGAGGGTTCACCAACCTGTAGGTTATATAGTGGGAGGGTTCACCAACCTGTAGGTTATATAGTGGGAGGCTACACCAACCTGTAGGTTATATAGTGGGAGGGTTCACCAACCTGTAGGTTATATAGTGGGAGGGTTCACCAACCTGTAGGTTATATAGTGGGAGGGTTAGAGGCTACACCAACCTGTAGGTTATATAGTGGGAGGGTTCACCAACCTGTAGGTTATATAGTGGGAGGCTACACCAACCTGTAGGTTATATAGTGGGAGGCTACACCAACCTGTAGGTTATATAGTGGGAGGGTTCACCAACCTGTAGGTTATATAGTGGGAGGGTTCACCAACCTGTAGGTTATATAGTGGGAGGGTTCACCAACCTGTAGGTTATATAGTGGGAGGGTTCACCAACCTGTAGGTTATATAGTGGGAGGGTTCACCAACCTGTAGGTTATATAGTGGGAGGGTTCACCAACCTGTAGGTTATATAGTGGGAGGGTTCACCAACCTGTAGGTTATATAGTGGGAGGGTTAGAGGCTACACCAACATGTAGGTTATATAGTGGGAGGGTTCACCAACATGTAGGTTATATAGTGGGAGGGTTTACCAACCTGTAGGTTATATAGTGGGAGGCTACACCAACCTGTAGGTTATATAGTGTGAGGGTTAGAGGCTACACCAACCTGTAGGTTATATAGTGGGAGGCTACACCAACCTGTAGGTTATATAGTGGGAGGCTACACCAACCTGTAGGTTATATAGTGGGAGGCTACACCAACCTGTAGGTTATATAGTGGGAGGCTACACCAACCTGTAGGTTATATAGTGGGAGGGTTCACCAACCTGTAGGTTATATAGTGGGAGGGTTCACCAAGGCATCACCAACCTGTAGGTTATATAGTGGGAGGCTACACCAACCTGTAGGTTATATAGTGGGAGGGTTCACCAACCTGTAGGTTATATAGTGGGAGGGTTCACCAACCTGTAGGTTATATAGTGGGAGGGTTAGAGGCATCACCAACCTGTAGGTTATATAGTGGGAGGGTTCACCAACCTGTAGGTTATATAGTGGGAGGGTTAGAGGCTACACCAACCTGTAGGTTATATAGTGGGAGGGTTCACCAACCTGTAGGTTATATAGTGGGAGGCTACACCAACCTGTAGGTTATATAGTGGGAGGGTTAGAGGCTACACCAACCTGTAGGTTATATAGTGGGAGGGTTCACCAACCTGTAGGTTATATAGTGGGAGGGTTCATCAACCTGTTGGTTATATAGTGGGAGGGTTCATCAACCTGTAGGTTATATAGTGGGAGGGTTAGAGGCTACACCAACCTGTAGGTTATATAGTGGGAGGGTTAGAAGCTACACCAACCTGTAGGTTATATAGTGGGAGGGTTCATCAACCTGTTGGTTATATAGTGGGAGGGTTCACCAACCTGTAGGTTATATAGTGGGAGGGTTCACCAACCTGTAGGTTATATAGTGGGAGGGTTCACCAACCTGTAGGTTATATAGTGGGAGGGTTCACCAACCTGTAGGTTATATAGTGGGAGGGTTAGAGGCTACACCAACCTGTAGGTTATATAGTGGGAGGGTTAGAAGCTACACCAACCTGTAGGTTATATAGTGGGAGGGTTCATCAACCTGTTGGTTATATAGTGGGAGGGTTCACCAACCTGTAGGTTATATAGTGGGAGGGTTCACCAACCTGTAGGTTATATAGTGGGAGGGTTCACCAACCTGTAGGTTATATAGTGGGAGGGTTCACCAACCTGTAGGTTATATAGTGGGAGGGTTCACCAACCTGTAGGTTATATAGTGGGAGGGTTCACCAACCTGTAGGTTATATAGTGGGAGGCTACACCAACCTGTAGGTTATATAGTGGGAGGGTTCACCAACCTGTAGGTTATATAGTGGGAGGGTTAGAGGCTACACCAACCTGTAGGTTATATAGTGGGAGGGTTCATCAACCTGTTGGTTATATAGTGGAAGGGTTCATCAACCTGTTGGTTATATAGTGGGAGGGTTCACCAACCTGTAGGTTATATAGTGGGAAGCTACACCAACCTGTAGGTTATATAGTGGGAGTGTTCACCAACCTGTAGGTTATATAGTGGGAGGGTTAGAGGCTACACCAACCTGTAGGTTATATAGTGGGAGGGTTAGAGGCTACACCAACCTGTAGGTTATATAGTGGGAGGGTTCACCAACCTGTAGGTTATATAGTGGGAGGCTACACCAACCTGTAGGTTATATAGTGGGAGGGTTCACCAACCTGTAGGTTATATAGTGGGAGGGTTCACCAAGGCATCACAAGGTCTTTAGTTCCCAGTCCCAACCTGTAGGTTACAGTGCCTTGCGAAAGTATTCGCACCCCTTGAACTTTGCGACCTTTTGCCACATTTCAGGCTTCAAACAAAGATATAAAACTGTATTTTTTTGTGAAGAATCAACAACAAGTGGGACACAATCATGAAGTGGAACGACATTGGATATTTTAAACTTTTTTAACAAATCAAAAAATGAAAAATTGGGCGTGCAAAATTATTCAGCCTCTTTACTTTCAGTGCAGCAAAATCTCTCCAGAAGTTCAGTGAGGATCTCTGAATGATCCAATGTTGACCTAAATGACTAATGATGATAAATACAATCCACCTGTGTGTAATCAAGTCTCCGTATAAATGCACCTGCACTGTGATAGTCTCAGAGGTCCGTTAAAAGCGCAGAGAGCATCATGAAGAACAAGGAACACACCAGGCAGGTCCGAGATACTGTTGTGAAGAAGTTTAAAGCCGGATTTGGATACAAAAGGATTTCTCAAGCTTTAAACATCCCAAGGAGCACTGTGCAAGCGATAATATTGAAATGGAAGGAGTATCAGACCACTGCAAATCTACCAAGACCTGGCCGTCCCTCTAAACTTTCAGCTCATACAAGGAGAAGACTGATCAGAGATGCAGCCAAGAGGCCCATGATCACTCTGGATGAACTGCAGAGATCTACAGCTGAGGTGGGAGACTCTGTCCATAGGACAACAATCAGTCGTATATTGCACAAATCTGGCCTTTATGGAAGAGTGGCAAGAAGAAAGCCATTTCTTAAAGATATCCATAAAAAGTGTCGTTTAAAGTTTGCCACAAGCCACACCAAACATGTGGAATTAAGTGCTCTGGTCAGATGAAACCAAAATTGAACTTTTTGGCAAAAATGCAAAACGTTATGTTTGGCGTAAAAGCAACACAGCTCATCACTCTGAACACACCATCCCCACTGTCAAACATGGTGGTGGCAGCATCATGGTTTGGGCCTGCTTTTCTTCAGCAGGGACAGGGAAGATGGTTAAAATTGATGGGAAGATGGATGGAGCCAAATACAGGACCATTCTGGAAGAAAACCTGATGGAGTCTGCAAAAGACCTGAGACTGGGATGGAGATTTGTCTTCCAACAAGACAATGATCCAAAATATAAAGCAAAATCTACAATGGAATGGTTCAAAAATAAACATATCCAGGTGTTAGAATGGCCAAGTCAAAGTCCAGACCTGAATCCAATCGAGAATCTGTGGAAAGAACTGAAAACTGCTGTTCACAAATGCTCTCCATCCAACCTCACTGAGCTCGAGCTGTTTTGCAAGGAGGAATGGGAAAAAATTTCAGTCTCTCGATGTGCAAAACTGATAGAGACATACCCCAAGCGACTTACAGCTGTAATCGCAGCAAAAGGTGGCGCTACAAAGTATTAACTTAAGGGGGTTGAATAATTTTGCACGCCCAATTTTTCAGTTTTTGATTTGTTAATAAAGTTTGAAATATCCAATAAATGTCGTTCCACTTCATGATTGTGTCCCACTTGTTGATTCTTCACAAAAAAATACAGTTTTATATCTTTATGTTTGAAGCCTGAAATGTGGCAAAAGGTCGCAAAGTTCAAGGGGGCCGAATACTTTCGCAAGGCACTGTATATAGTGGGAGGGTGTGATGTTGCCAAGGCAACACAAGGTCTTTAGTTCCCAGTACCAACCTGTAGGTTATATAGTGGGAGGGTGTGATGTTGCCAAGGCAACACAAGGTCTTTAGTTCCCAGTCCCAACCAGTAGGTTATATAGTGGGAGGGTGTGGTGTTGCCAAGGCAACACAAGGTCTTAAATTCCCAGACTCAACCTGAGGCTGCAGCCTCTAAAATGACAAAGTTAAATCAAAGCTGTTGTGTGGCAGAACGAGGCCTGGCGCAGTTAGGCTGTGTGCACACGACAAGTCTGGTCTGATTGTGTTCATGCTGGATTTATCTGAGATTATCAGCGGTTCACCTGAGATTATCAGCGGTTCACCTGAGAGAGAGAGGGGGCGGTAGAGAGAGAGGGGGCGGTAGAGAGAGAGGGGGCGGTAGAGAGAGGGGGCGGTAGAGAGAGAGAGGGCGGTAGAGAGAGAGAGGGCGGTAGAGAGAGAGGGCGGTAGAGAGAGAGGGCGGTAGAGAGAGAGGGCGGTAGAGAGAGAGGGCGGTAGAGAGAGAGGGCGGTAGAGAGGGAGAGAGAGAATGGCCAAAGATTAGAGGGAGGTAGAGAGAGAGAGGGGGCGGAGAGAGAGAGAGGGGGCGGTAGAGAGAGAGAGAGAGAGGGGGCGGAGAGAGAGAGAGAGAGAGAGAGAGAGGGGGCGGTAGAGAGAGAGAGGGGCGGTAGAGAGAGAGAGAGGGGGAGGGAGAGAGAGAGAGGGGGCGGGAGAGAGAGAGAGGGGGCGGTAGAGAGAGAGAGGGGGCGGAGAGAGAGAGAGAGAGAGAGAGGGGGCGGTAGAGAGAGAGAGGGGGCGGTAGAGAGAGAGAGAGAGGGGGCGGTAGAGAGAGAGAGAGAGGGGGCGGTAGAGAGAGAGAGGGGGCGGTAGAGAGAGAGAGAGGGGGCGGTAGAGAGAGAGAGAGAGGGGGCGGTAGAGAGAGAGAGAGGGGGCGGAGAGAGAGAGAGAGGGGGCGGTAGAGAGAGAGAGGGGGCGGTAGAGAGAGAGAGAGGGGGCGGTAGAGAGAGAGAGGGGCGGTAGAGAGAGAGAGAGGGGGCGGTAGAGAGAGAGAGAGGGGGCGAGAGAGAGAGAGGGGCGGTAGAGAGAGAGAGAGGGGGCGGTAGAGAGAGAGAGAGGGGGCGGTAAGAGAGAGAGAGAGGGGGCGGTAGAGAGGGAGAGGGCGGTAGAGAGGTAGAGAGAGAATGGCCAAAGATTAGAGGGAATGGTTGAATGATAACGGACGGAACGAAATGTGAATGGACAACGTTCAAGTTGAAAGTTCATTCATTTTATTTAAAAAACAAAACAAAAATCCACATTTAATTTTGTTCCAACAGCTTCTTGTAGTATTGAATGGGCTGTACACATCCATTCCACCCTGGTTTACATGGAAAGCAAATCAACGTAGAAAAAGTAGTTGAGTGGAAATTAAAATAATCATTCTGACTAACCAAATGTTGGTTGAGCTGTATACATCCTTGCAAAGCACCATGGGTATCAAAATGGATGAATGATAAAATGTTCAAACTGCCAATAAACCTCTGCTGTGTTCCTCGTCTTTATGTCAGAGCTCCAGAAACATGGAGACAAAAAGGGCTTTTTGGCACCATATAGGGCCCCAAATGGCGCCCTATTCCCTATATCCTGCACTCCTTTAGGGCCCTGGTCAAATGTAGTGGACTATATAGGGAATAGGGCCCTGGGAATAGGGTGCTATAGGGCCCTGGTCAACAGTAGTGCACTATATAGGGAATAGGGTGCCATAGGGCTCTGGTCAACAGTAGTGCTCTACATGGGGAATAGGGTCCCATTGAGCCCTGGTCAAATGTAGTGGACTATATAGGGAATAGGACCCTGGGAATAGGGTGCTATAGGGCCCTGGTCAACAGTAGTGCTCTATATGGGGAATAGGGTGCCATTTGGGACAGCATCGATAACAAGCATCTAACGTCAGAACAACAACTTGTTTTAACCTTCTAACCAACACAAGTGTTAAATCAAGCTACTCCACTTCCCTTCTCTCACCAGCAGTCGTCCACTCAGACATTTTGGAAAAGCAGCTACCATCAGAGACCGATGCTGGTAGACCAGAAGACCTCTGTTATCAATGTAAAGTCCCAGGACAGGCCTCTGACATCATATCCTCCCTCTCCACAACCACCATGTGTACATCAGGAACCTCTGACATCATATCCTCCCTCTCCACAACCACCATGTGTACATCATGAACCTCTGACATCATATCCTCCCTCTCCACAACCACCATGTGTACATCATGAACCTCTGACATCATATCCTCCCTCTCCACAACCACCATGTGTACATCATGAACCTCTGACATCATATCCTCCCTCTCCACAACCACCATGTGTACATCATGAACCTCTGACATCATATCCTCCCTCTCCACAACCACCATGTGTACATCATGAACCTCTGACATCATATCCTCCCTCTCCACAACCACCATGTGTACATCAGGAACCTCTGACATCATATCCTCCCTCTCCACAACCACCATGTGTACATCATGAACCTCTGACATCATATCCTCCCTCTCCACAACCACCATGTGTACATCATGAACCTCTGACATCATATCCTCCCTCTCCACAACCACCATGTGTACATCATGAACCTCTGACATCATATCCTCCCTCTCCACAACCACCATGTGTACATCATGAACCTCTGACATCATATCCTCCCTCTCCACAACCACCATGTGTACATCATGAACCTCTGACATCATATCCTCCCTCTCCACAACCACCATGTGTACATCAGGAACCTCTGACATCATATCCTCCCTCTCCACAACCACCATGTGTACATCATGAACCTCTGACATCATATCCTCCCTCTCCACAACCACCATGTGTACATCATGAACCTCTGACATCATATCCTCCCTCTCCACAACCACCATGTGTACATCATGAACCTCTGACATCATATCCTCCCTCTCCACAACCACCATGTGTACATCATGAACCTCTGACATCATATCCTCCCTCTCCACAACCACCATGTGTACATCATGAACCTCTCAGAACTGCAGCACCAACCTTCTTCACCACATCGCTCGTTCAAACGTCCAGACCACACAAACACATTCCTCCTCCTATCCATCTGAGCAGTGTGTATCATCATGTTGTCTGTACCAGGACGTACCATCAGAACTGTAAAGTGCACTTAGAGAATGACCACATTTCCAACAATGCTGGTTGTATCTAAAAACAGACAGGGGACAGACAGGAGACTTTTCTAGAGACAGACAGGAAGAGGGGCTCAGCAAGGGCCTGGACAGAAGACGGCCATTTTGATCAAGATACATAGCTGTAACAGTAGTAGCAGAGAAGATCGAGAGAACCAGGATCTTGTAATGTCCTTCCAGTCTATATTGAAAGTTGGCCTGCCCATTGGACAACAAAAAGACAGATGGACGTTTTGAGGTATGTGTGAACGTTCTGAGGGGAAGACAGCTACATCTCACCCTGAGTTTCAGTCTGGAATGTCCCACAGCCCTGATTGGATAAACAGGGAGAGACAAAACCCAACCCAGTTTAAACAAGGATCCCTTTCCCCCCGACCATCTTTCAGTTTGAGACGGGACAGAGACAGAGACGGGACAGAGACAGACGGGACAGAGAGACAGAGACGGGACAGAGAGAGAGACGGGACAGAGAGAGAGACGGGACAGAGAGAGACGGGACAGAGACAGACGGGACAGAGACAGACGGGACAGAGACAGAGACGGGACAGAGACAGAGACGGGACAGAGAGACAGAGACGGGACAGAGAGACAGAGACGGGACAGAGAGACGGGACAGAGAGACAGAGACGGGACAGAGAGACAGAGACGGGACAGAGAGACAGAGACGGGACAGAGAGAGAGACGGGACAGAGAGAGAGACGGGACAGAGAGAGACGGGACAGAGAGAGACGGGACAGAGAGAGACGGGACAGAGACAGACGGGACAGAGAGAGACGGGACAGAGACAGACGGGACAGAGACAGACGGGACAGAGACAGACGGGACAGAGACAGACGGGACAGAGACAGAGACGGGACAGAGACAGAGACGGGACAGAGACAGACGGGACAGAGACAGACGGGACAGAGAGACAGACGGGACAGAGAGACAGACGGGACAGAGAGACAGACGGGACAGAGAGACAGACGGGACAGAGAGACAGACGGGACAGAGAGACAGACGGGACAGAGACAGACGGGACAGAGAGAGACGGGACAGAGACAGTATGAAAGGATAGTTGATATTGTCTAAGATTGTCGCCATGCGTTTGGACTGTCCGACACATCGTAGAAAAATAAAATGAGGCATTTATTTAAAGACGGAATGACCAAGTACTGCAAGAATTCAATGAAAAGATATACAATGTTCTTCTTTATAGCTTATAAATACGGTAATATACACTATGTGGTACAAAAATATTAAAACACTGCAAAAAAAACTAAATGATTCGAAGAACTGATCAGGTACAATAACTAGTCCTCTGTGGAGAAGTTTCCCTCGGGGGAGAAGTTTCCTCGGGGAGAAGCTTCCCTCGGGGGGAGAAGCTTCCTCGGGGGGGAGAAGCTTCCCTCGGGGGGGAGATGGAGGAGAAGTTTCCTCGGGGGGGAGAAGTTTCCTCGGGGGGGAAGTTTCCTCGGGGGAGAAGTTTCCTCGGGGGAGAAGTTTCCTCGGGGGAGATGGGGGAGAAGTTTCCTCGGGGGAGAAGTTTCCTCGGGGGGAGAAGTTTCCTCGGGGGGAGATGGGGAGAAGTTTCCCTCGGGGGAGAAGTTTCCGGGGGGGAGAAGTTTCCTCGGGGGGGGAGAAGTTTCCTCGGGGGAGAAGTTTCCCTCGGGGGGAGAAGTTTCCCTCGGGGGAGAAGTTTCCTCGGGGGAGATGGGGGAGAAGTTTCCTCGGGGGAGAAGTTTCCTCGGGGGGGAGAAGTTTCCTCGGGGGAGAAGTTTCCTCGGGGGAGAAGTTTCCTCGGGGGAGAAGTTTCCTCGGGGGAGAAGTTTCCTCGGGGGAGATGGGGGAGAAGTTTCCCTCGGGGGGGAGAAGTTTCCCGGGGGGGGGGGAGATGGGGGAGAAGTTTCCTCGGGGGAGATGGGGGAGAAGTTTCCTCGGGGGAGAAGTTTCCCTCGGGGGAGATGGGGGAGAAGTTTCCCTCGGGGGGGAGATGGGGGAGAGGCAGAGAGAATACTGGGTAGACCTCAGAAGGTAGGCTACAGCGTAAGATAGATGACCCCCCCCCCCTCAGTAACAGATGTGTTCTGGGTTTGTCCCATCCAGACAGGATAGATGACCCCCCCCTCAGTAACAGATGTGTTCTCGGTCTGTCCCATCCAGACAGGATAGATGACCCCCCTCAGTAACAGATGTGTTCTGGGTCTGTCCCACCCAGACAGGATAGATGACCCCCCTCAGTAACAGATGTGTTCTGGGTAAAGATCATCTTCAGTTGCAGTCTGGCATTTAAAACAAAAACATACAAAAAAATATAAAATAACCTCAAATGACAGAACATAGATTTTGGTTGAATATTGTGCAGTAATAACCTCATCAGATGTGCGAATCTGTTTCCCATCACACAACAGACCTTCTGTGAACCCTGACCTCGACCTCTGTAGTGACGGGGGCCCCGGGTCGGGTCGGGAGTGTTGTGGTAATGACGAGGGGCCCCAGGTCGGGTCAAGAGTGTTGTGGTAGTGACGAGGGGCCCCGGGTCGGGTCAAGAGTGTTGTGGTAGTGACGAGGGGCCCCGGGTCGGGTCTGGAGTGTTGTGGTAGTGACGAGGGGCCCCGGGTCGGGTCAGGAGTGTTGTGGTAGTGACGAGGGGCCCCGGGTCGGGTCAAGAGTGTTGTGGTAGTGACGAGGGGCCCCGGGTCGGGTCAATAGTGTTGTGGTAGTGACGAGGGGCCCCGGGTCGGGTCAGGAGTGATGTGGTAGTGACGAGGGGCCCCGGGTCGGGTCAGGAGTGTTGTGGTAGTGACGAGGGGCCCCGGGTCGGGTCTGGAGTGATGTGGTAGTGACGAGGGGCCCCGGGTCGGGTCTGGAGTGATGTGGTAGTGACGAGGGGCCCCGGGTCGGGTCTGGAGTGATGTGGTAGTGACGAGGGGCCCCGGGTCGGGTCAGAGGTTCTTTATGTACCCTGTTAGATGAATAAGGAGCTTGTATAATATGTAGTACCTAGTTGAAGCAATACAGGCAGACAGGAAGTCCTGGAAAACCAGGAAACCATTAGAAAGGAGCTCAAATCACTCAGTACACCTTGTTGTCTGTTACTATGGAAACCAGCTGACTGGTTACTATGGGGATCACAGATCCACTACAAAATGGCTGCCCAGGCTGCAGAGTTTTGTGCTGCAGTAGCTGTCTGTCACCTCCAGGGGGCGTCGTCCTGCCTCTCCACTCCGCCCTCGTCTCCTTGTTCCGGGCGTTGTCGCGGTGTGCTATTCGGAGTCAGAGAGTACCATCTACGTGTTTTAAATGTTCTTCCAGCCTCGTAACAACTGTTTGTATCTTCTGGATTTAAGGCAACTTATCATGTTTGTGATGGTTTTAATAAAACGTTTTCTTAAAAAATAAAAAATAAAATGTACAAATGTTTGAATACAAACCTCTACGGTGTATCCAGTAAACGCTGTATAGAAAATATATAGATATGCTTTTTTCTATTTTTAAAATGTACAAATGTTCCCGGAGCTCTTTCTTCCACCCCGAGCTTCCTGTCTCTCTGTTCATATGTTCTGTACATCGCTCAGCAGCCTCCTCTCCTCCCCCTCTTTTAGAAACACAATATCAACAATTGTTATGTACAGCGAGGGGTTTCAGGAGGAGTCTGTGCAGGGTGATGGGGGCGGGGGGTAGAGGTGGTGAGAGTAGGAGCGCTCCGTATAGGGGGAGGGGGGGCAGCTCTCACAGTTCTCCTCCGCTGACAGGTACTGGCTGCGGGGGGTGGGGGGTGGGGGAAAGGGTTCCGAGTCGTAGTTCAGGTCGCTGGTGTAACCTTTGGCGACGCCGGAGCTGGAGGTGGGCGGGGCGCGGCGTCCGGGGGTGTAGTCGCTGTCGCAGACGTCCGTGGAGCAGGGGGTTGTGGGAGGGGCGAAGTGACTGTAGGTGTAGGGACGGTAACTGGGGACAGGAAGGAGAGCAGATACATTAATTAGCCTGACAGAAGAAGAGATCAGTCTCCAGACAAGTTACCAACCTGTTGTACATTTACATGACTGACTGTTTGAAGAAGAGTTCAGTCTCCAGACATGATGAGAAGACTGGCTCAGCGGGAGGTCAGAACCAGTCAGAACCAGAACCAGTCAGAACCAGAAGCAGACAGCAACTGATCAGACCCGTAGTTTTATATATCATTATATTACTGCTATACTATTACCATTATATTACTGCTATACTATTACCATTATATTACTCCTATACTATTACCATTATATTACTACTATACTATTACCATTATATTACTACCATACTATTACCATTAAATTACTACTATCATATTACCACTATATTACCACTATATTACTACTATACTATTACCATTATATTACTACTACAATATTACCATTATATTACTACTATCATATTATCATTATATTATTACCATTATATTACTACTACATTATTACCATTATATTACCACTATCATATTACCATTATATTACTACTACAATATTACCATTATAGTACTATAATATTACCATTATATTACTACTACAATATTACAATTATATTACTACTACACTATTACCATTATATTACTACTACACTATAACCATTATATTACTAATACAATATTACTACTACAATATTACCACTGTATTACTACTACAATATTACCACTATATTACTACTATCATATTACCATTATATTATTACCATTATATTACTACAACAATATTACCATTATATTACTACTATCATATTACCATTATATTACTACTATCATATTACCATTATATTATTACCATTATATTACTACTATCATATTACCATTATATTACTACTATCATATTACCATTATATTACTACTACATTATTACCATTATATTACCACTACAATATTACCATTATATTACCACTACAATATTACCATTATATTACTACTACAATATTACCATTATATTACTACAACAATATTACCATTATATTACTACTATCATATTACCATTATATTACCACTACAATATTACCATTATATTACTACTACAATATTACCATTATATTACCACTACAATATTACCATTATATTACTACTACAATATTACCACTGTATTACTACTATCATATTACCATTACATTACTACTATAATATTACCATTATATTATTACCATTATATTACTACTATCATATTACCATTATATTACCACTACATTATTACCATAATATTACTACTACAATATTACCATTATATTACTACTACAATATTACCATTATATTACTACTATCATATTACCATTATATTACTACTATCATATTACCATTATATTACTACTATCATATTACCATTATATTACTACTATCATATTACCATTATATTACTACTATCATATTACCATTATATTACTACTACAATATTACCATTATATTACAACTACAATATTACCATTATATTACTACTATCATATTACCATTATAATATTACCATTATATTACTACTACAATATTACCATTATATTACAACTACAATATTACCATTATATTACTACTATCATATTACCATTATAATATTACCATTATATTACTACTACAATATTACCATTATATTACTACTACAATATTACCATTATATTACTACTACAATATTACCATTATATTACTACTACAATAATTTTACCACTATATTACTACTACAATATTACCATTATATTACTATAATATTACCATTATATTACTACCATTATATTACCATTATATTACAACTACAATATTACCATTATATTACCACTATAATATTACTACTACCATATTACCATTATATTACTACTACCATATTACCATTATATTACTATTATACTATTACCATTATATTACTACTATAATATTACCATTATATTACTACTATAATATTACCATTATATTACTACTACAATATAACATGACCATAATATTACATTATATTACCATAATATTACCATGATATTATTACTAAAATATTACATTATAATATTACCATAATATTAACATATTATTACATTATTGCTATAATATTACATTACATTATTACTATAATTATACATTATATTACCATAATATTAACATTATATTACCATATTACATTATATTATTACTATAATATCACCATAATATCACATTATATTACCATAATATTACTACTATATTAAATTGTAGAGTTTATTTATTTCCTGTCTGGATCAGGGTTGTGTCCAGGGTTGTGTGTAACGTTGTGTACAGGGTTGTGTGTAATGTTGTGTGTAAACGTTGTGTCCAGGGTTGTGTGTAACGTTGTGTGTAACGTTGTGTGTAATGTTGTGTGTAACGTTGTGTGTAATGTTGTGTGTAACGTTGTGTGTAACGTTGTGTGTACAGGGTTGTGTGTAACGTTGTGTGTAACGTTGTGTACAGGGTTGTGTGTAACGTTGTGTACAGGGTTGTGTGTAACGTTGTGTACAGGGTTGTGTGTAACGTTGTGTACAGGGTTGTGTGTAACGTTGTGTACAGGGTTGTGTGTAACGTTGTGTCCAGGGTTGTGTGTAACGTTGTGTCCAGGGTTGTGTGTAACGTTGTGTCCAGGGTTGTGTGTAACGTTGTGTCCAGGGTTGTGTGTAACGTTGTGTCCAGGGTTGTGTGTAACGTTGTGTCCAGGGTTGTGTGTAACGTTGTGTCCAGGGTTGTGTGTAACGTTGTGTACAGGGTTGTGTGTAACGTTGTGTACAGGGTTGTGTGTAACGTTGTGTACAGGGTTGTGTGTAACGTTGTGTGTATTGTTGTGTACAGGGTTGTGTCCAGGGTTGTGTGTATTGTTGTGTACAGGGTTGTGTGTAACGTTGTGTGTATTGTACAGGGTTGTGTGTATTGTTGTGTACAGGGTTGTGTGTATTGTTGTGTACAGGGTTGTGTGTAACGTTGTGTGTATTGTTGTGTACAGGGTTGTGTGTATTGTTGTGTACAGGGTTGTGTGTATTGTTGTGTACAGGGTTGTGTGTAACGTTGTATGTATTGTTGTGTACAGGGTTGTGTGTATTGCTGTGTACAGGGTTGTGTGTAATGTTGTGTGTATTGTTGTGTACAGGGTTGTGTGTAATGTTGTGTACAGGGTTGTGTGTATTGTTGTGTACAGGGTTGTGTCCAGGGTTGTGTGTAATGTTGTGTACAGGGTTGTGTGTATTGTTGTGTACAGGGTTGTGTGTAATGTTGTGTCCAGGGTTGTGTGTATTGTTGTGTCCAGGGTTGTGTGTATTGTTGTGTACAGGGTTGTGTGTAATGTTGTGTACAGGGTTGTGTGTATTGTTGTGTACAGGGTTGTGTCCAGGGTTGTGTGTAATGTTGTGTACAGGGTTGTGTGTATTGTTGTGTACAGGGTTGTGTGTAATGTTGTGTCCAGGGTTGTGTGTATTGTTGTGTCCAGGGTTGTGTGTAATGTTGTGTACAGGGTTGTGTGTATTGTTGTGTACAGGGTTGTGTGTAATGTTGTGTCCAGGGTTGTGTGTATTGTTGTGTCCAGGGTTGTGTGTATTGTTGTGTACAGGGTTGTGTGTAATGTTGTGTACAGGGTTGTGTGTAATGTTGTGTCCAGGGTTGTGTGTATTGTTGTGTACAGGGTTGTGTGTAACGTTGTGTGTATTGTTGTGTACAGGGTTGTGTGTATTGTTGTGTCCAGGGTTGTGTGTATTGTTGTGTACAGGGTTGTGTGTAATGTTGTGTACAGGGTTGTGTGTAATGTTGTGTACAGGGTTGTGTGTAACGTTGTGTCCAGGGTTGTCTCCCCCAATGACAGCATGTGCTGCAGGACGGCCTTTTTCCATCGAGCCGAACAACAGCCTGCTGAACAATAAATACCACAGCCTGATTACATTATGAAGCAGACGACATATCCCTCCGCTGCCCTCTGGAAACAGAACACGGAAAATAAATCCCATTGTTGAGTTTCCTAGGGTTCGTCTACAGTAGAGCATCTTGAGGAGATGTGGCGGGGAGAGACAACCGTGGCGGGGAGAGACAACCGTGGCGGGGAGAGACAACCGTGGCGGGGAGAGACAACCGTGGCGGGGAGAGACAACCGTGGCGGGGAGAGACAACCGTGGCGGGGAGAGACAACCGTGACGGGGAGAGACAACCGTGGCGGGGGAGAGACAACCGTGGCGGGGAGAGACAACCGTGGCGGGGAGAGACAACCGTGGCGGGGAGAGACAACCGTGGCGGGGAGCAGAGGGTTACCTGTATGAACGGTGCGTTGACGGGCTGTTGGAGGAGTAGCCAAACTCCATGGTGTACTGAGACCTGACGGTCGCAGGAGATGGAGGAGGGTTCAGGATCTGGAGAGGAGACAGAGGGATGGATGGAGGAAGGGGAGAGAGGAGACAGAGGGATGGATGGAGGAAGGGGAGAGAGGAGACAGAGGGATGGATGGAGGAAGGGGAGAGAGGAGACAGAGGGATGGATGGAGGAAGGGGAGAGAGGAGACAGAGGGATGGATGGAGGAAGGGGAGAGAGGAGACAGAGGGATGGATGGAGGAAGGGGAGAGAGGAGACAGAGGGATGGATGGAGGAAGGGGAGAGAGGAGACAGAGGGATGGATGGAAGGGGAGAGAGGAGACAGAGGGATGGATGGAAGGGGAGAGAGGAGACAGCGGGATGGATGGAAGAAGGGGAGAGAGGAGAGGAGACAGAGGGATGGATGGAGGAAGGGGAGAGAGGAGAGGAGACAGAGGGATGGATGGAGAAAGGGGAGGGAGGAGAGGAGAGGTAAGGGGAGAGAGGAGAGGGAAGGGGAGAGAGGAGAGGGAAGGGGAGAGAGGGAAGGGGAGAGAGGAGAGGGAAGGGGAGAGAGGAGAGGGAAGGGGAGAGAGGAGGAGAAAGAGGGACATGGAGAGAAAAGTTTAAAAACAAATCGTTATTCATCACACGAGCCAAATACAGCAGGTGTAAACTGAGATGTTGACTTATGAAATATTTCCCACAATGCAGTTAAAATGTGAATAAATAAATAAAGGAAATTGTAACACAATAAAATGTGTGTGTGTAAGGTGTGTGTGTGTGTGTGTGTAAGGTGTGTGTGTAAGGTGTGTGTGTGTGTAAGGTGTGTGTGTGTGTGGTGTGTGTAAGGTGTGTGTAAGGTGTGTGTAAGGTGTGTGTAAGGTGTGTAAGGTGTGTAAGGTGTGTAAGGTGTGTAAGGTGTGTGTCGTACCGGGGGGAAGTAAGTGCCCTTGGTGGAGGAGGAGCTTGAGGAGGAGGCTCCAGTTACGTGGGCGCGGTCGTAAGGGGGGCCACTGGACCCGCCCATGATGCTCAACGAACCAATCACAGACTTCCCCCTGGACATACCTGAAGACAAGACAAAGTAGCAGGAGTCAACAAGACAAAGCAGCAGGAGTCAACAAGACAAAGCAGCAGGAGTCGACAAGACAAAGCAGCAGGAGTCGACAAGACAAAGCAGCAGGAGTCGACAAGACAAAGTAGCAGGAGTCAACAAGACAAAGCAGCAGGAGTCGACAAGACAAAGTAGCAGGAGTCGACAAGACAAAGCAGCAGGAGTCGACAAGACAAAGCAGCAGGAGTCGACAAGACAAAGTAGCAGGAGTCGACAAGACAAAGTAGCAGGAGTCGACAAGACAAAGTAGCAGGAGTCGACAAGACAAAGTAGCAGGAGTCGACAAGACAAAGTAGCAGGAGTCGACAAGACAAAGTAGCAGGAGTCGACAAGACAAAGTAGCAGGAGTCGACAAGACAAAGCAGCAGGAGTCGACAAGACAAAGCAGCAGGAGTCAACAAGACAAAGCAGCAGGAGTCGACAAGACAAAGTAGCAGGAGTCAACAAGACAAAGCAGCAGGAGTCAACAAGACAAAGCAGCAGGAGTCAACAAGACAAAGCAGCAGGAGTCAACAAGACAAAGCAGCAGGAGTCAACAAGACAAAGCAGCAGGAGTCAACAAGACAAAGCAGCAGGAGTCAACAAGACAAAGTAGCAGGAGTCAACAAGACAAAGCAGCAGGAGTCGACAAGACAAAGTAGCAGGAGTCAACAAGACAAAGCAGCAGGAGTCAACAAGACAAAGCAGCAGGAGTCAACAAGACAAAGCAGCAGGAGTCAACAAGACAAAGTAGCAGGAGTCAACAAGACAAAGCAGCAGGAGTCGACAAGACAAAGTAGCAGGAGTCAACAAGACAAAGCAGCAGGAGTCAACAAGACAAAGCAGCAGGAGTCAACAAGACAAAGCAGCAGGAGTCAACAAGACAAAGTAGCAGGAGTCAACAAGACAAAGCAGCAGGAGTCGACAAGACAAAGTAGCAGGAGTCAACAAGACAAAGCAGCAGGAGTCAACAAGACAAAGTAGCAGGAGTCGACAAGACAAAGTAGCAGGAGTCAACAAGACAAAGTAGCAGGAGTCAACAAGACAAAGTAGCAGGAGTCAATAACAAAGACATTCAAGTATTTCTCATTTAACATTAACAGTAAACAGGTTTGGACTGGGGGTCATGAGGTTTGGACTGGGGGTCATGAGGTTTGGACCGGGGGTCATGAGGTTTGGACCGGGGTCATGAGGTTTGGACCGGGGTCATGAGGTTTGGACCGGGGTCATGAGGTTTGGACCGGGGTCATGAGGTTTGGACCGGGGGTCATGAGGTTTGGACCGGGGGTCATGAGGTTTGGACCGGGGGTCATGAGGTTTGGACTGGGGGTCATGAGGTTTGGACTGGGGGTCATGAGGTTTGGACTGGGGGTCATGAGGTTTGGACTGGGGGTCATGAGGTTTGGACTGGGGGTCATGAGGTTTGGACTGGGGGTCATGAGGTTTGGACTGGGGGTCATGAGGTTTGGACTGGGGGTCATGAGGTTTGGACTGGGGGTGTCTCATCAAATTGTATAGGTCACATGCAGATTGTAGCTATAGATGGTGGCCTCTCTCTAGGAGCCGATCCATCGGTCTGGGTTGTGTGGCGAGCGGTCCTACCTGGCAGAGACCCGGACAGAGAGGCAGGGTGAGGTACATAACCCAGAGAAACAGAAGGGCCGTGGACCACCAAATCATTGGTTCCTGTCTCCCTGTCGTCTTTCATCTGGGGACAGAGCACGCGCTGGCACACCAAGTAGATGGCGCCCACCACAAACAGCGCCATGACAACCCCCACAATGGAGCCGATGGTGTTGGTGGGCTGGGAGGACGGCTCCTCTGTTGGGTCTGGGGGGGGGCAGAGGAGGAGCTTACTAGAATGACATTATTCTATGTTTAGTTGAGAGATCCAGCAGGGAAATACTGCCTTTTAGGTTAAACTGGTCTAGGATCAGATCTGTCATGTAGACACACTATAGATAAAGGATCAGATCTGTCATGGAGACACACTATAGATAAACTGGTCTAGGATCAGATCTGTCATGTAGACACACTATAGATAAACTGGTCTAGGATCAGATCTGTCATGAGGACACACTATAGTTAAACTGGTCTAGGATCAGATCTGTCATGTAGACACACTATAGATAAACTGGTCTAGGATCAGATCTGTCATGGAGACACACTATAGATAAACTGGTCTAGGATCAGATCTGTCATGTAGACACACTATAGATAAACTGGTCTAGGATCAGATCTGTCATGGAGAAACACTATAGATAAACTGGTCTAGGATCAGATCTGCCATGAGGACACACTATAGACAAACTGGTCTCGGATCAGATCTGTCATGAGGACACACTATAGATAAACTGGTCTAGGATCAGATCTGTCATGAGGACACTATAGATACACTGGTCTAGGATCAGATCTGTCATGAGGACACACTATAGAAAACACTTCCTCGTGAGAGAAACTGTCCTCGGATCAGATCTATAATTGAATAGACTTACAGCAGCCCATCTCGTCCGAGTTGTCAGAGCAGTCTGTAGAGTGGTCACACTTCTGATGTTTCCCCACGCACTGACCGCTAGAACAGCTGAAGTGGTCCGGGGAGCACCGCACTGGAGAGGGTGAAACCAGGTTGAACCAGGTTAAACAGTAATCTACATTAGACTGGAGAGGGTTAAACCAGGTTGAACCAGGATAAACAGTAATCTACATTAGACTGGAGAGGGTGAAACCAGGTTGAACCAGGATAAACAGTAATCTACATTAGACTGGAGAGGGTTAAACCAGGTTAAACCAGGTTTAAACCAGTGTGTGAGAGATGTGTCTCTCCTCTCTGTGTGTGTGAGAGATGTGTCTCTCCTCTCTGTGTGTGTGTGAGATGTGTCTCTCCCTCTCTGTGTGTGTGTGAGATGTGTCTCTCCCTCTCTGTGTGTGTGAGAGATGTGTCTCTCCCTCTCTGTGTGTGTGAGAGATGTGTCTCTCCCTCTCTGTGTGTGTGTGAGATGTGTCTCTCCCTCTCTGTGTGTGTGAGAGATGTGTCTCTCCCTCTCTGTGTGTGTGTGAGATGTGTCTCTCCCTCTCTGTGTGTGTGTGAGATGTGTCTCTCCCTCTCTGTGTGTGTGTGAGATGTGTCTCTCCCTCTCTGTGTGTGTGAGAGATGTGTCTCTCCCTCTCTGTGTGTGTGTGAGATGTGTCTCTCCCTCTCTGTGTGTGTGAGAGATGTGTCTCTCCCTCTCTGTGTGTGTGTGAGAGAGGTGTCTCTCCCTCTCTGTGTGAGATGTGTCTCTCCCTCTCTGTGTGTGTGTGAGATGTGTCTCTCCCTCTCTGTGTGTGTGTGAGATGTGTCTCTCCCTCTCTGTGTGTGTGAGAGATGTGTCTCTCCTCTCTGTGTGTGTGAGAGATGTGTCTCTCCCTCTCTGTGTGTGTGTGAGATGTGTCTCTCCCTCTCTGTGTGTGTGTGAGATGTGTCTCTCCTCTCTGTGTGTGTGAGAGATGTGTCTCTCCCTCTCTGTGTGTGTGTGAGATGTGTCTCTCCCTCTCTGTGTGTGTGTGAGATGTGTCTCTCCCTCTCTGTGTGTGTGAGAGATGTGTCTCTCCTCTCTGTGTGTGAGAGAGGTGTCTCTCCTCTCTGTGTGTGTGTGAGATGTGTCTCTCCTCTCTGTGTGTGTGTGAGATGTGTCTCTCCCTCTCTGTGTGTGTGTGAGATGTGTCTCTCCTCTCTGTGTGTGAGAGAGGTGTCTCTCCTCTCTGTGTGTGTGTGAGATGTGTCTCTCCCTCTCTGTGTGTGTGTGAGAAGTGTCTCTCCCTCTCTGTGTGTGTGAGAGGTGTCTCTCCTCTCTGTGTGTGTTCCTGTCTTACCTTCACATTTGTTCTCGTCTGAGCGATCCTGACAGTTGACCTCTCCGTTGCAGCGGAGGCCGAGGTCAACACACTGTCTGGAGTCACACTGAAACTCTGCATCTGAACAGACAGGACAGTCTCCCTCGTCGCTGCTGTCATCACACTCTGGGTAGCCGTCACACCGCCACGCGTGGGGAATACAGTCCACCTCCCCGGACACACAGGAGAACTGTTCTGGAGAACAGGTGGGGGGTTCTGGGGAGGAGAGACGGGTTACAACTGTTCTGGGGAGGAGAGACGGGTTACAACTGTTCTGGGGAGGAGAGACAGGTTACAACTGTTCTGGGGGAGGAGAGACGGGTTACAACTGTTCTGGGGGAGGAGAGACGGGTTACAACTGTTCTGGAGGAGGAGAGACAGGTTACAACTGTTCTGGAGGAGAGACAGGTTACAACTGTTCTGGAGGAGAGACAGGTTACAACTGTTCTGGAGGAGGAGAGACAGGTTACAACTGTTCTGGAGGAGGAGAGACAGGTTACAACTGTTCTGGAGGAGGAGAGACAGGTTACAACTGTTCTGGAGGAGAGACGGGTTACAACTGTTCTGGAGAGGAGAGACAGGTTACAACTGTTCTGGAGGAGGAGAGACAGGTTACAACTGTTCTGGAGAGGAGAGACAGGTTACAACTGTTCTGGAGGAGAGACAGGTTACAACTGTTCTGGAGGAGGAGAGACGGGTTACAACTGTTCTGGAGGAGGAGAGACGGGTTACAACTGTTCTGGAGGAGAGACGGGTTACAACTGTTCTGGAGGAGGAGAGACGGGTTACAACTGTTCTGGAGGAGGAGAGACGGGTTACAACTGTTCTGGGAGGAGGTTACAACTGTTCTGGGGAGGAGAGACGGGTTACAACTGTTCTGGAGGAGGAGAGACGGGTTACAACTGTTCTGGAGGAGAGACGGGTTACAACTGTTCTGGAGGAGAGACGGGTTACAACTGTTCTGGAGAGGAGACAGGTTACAACTGTTCTGGAGGAGGAGAGACAGGTTACAACTGTTCTGGAGGAGAGACAGGTTACAACTGTTCTGGAGGAGAGACAGGTTACAACTGTTCTGGAGGAAGAGAGACAGGTTACAACTGTTCTGGGGAGGAGAGACAGGTTACAACTGTTCTGGAGGAGGAGAGACAGGTTACAACTGTTCTGGGGGAGGAGAGACGGGTTACAACTGTTCTGGAGGAGAGACGGGTTACAACTGTTCTGGAGGAGGAGAGACAGGTTACAACTGTTCTGGAGGAGAGACAGGTTACAACTGTTCTGGAGGAGAGACAGGTTACAACTGTTCTGGAGGAGGAGAGACAGGTTACAACTGTTCTGGAGGAGGAGAGACAGGTTACAACTGTTCTGGGAGGAGAGACAGGTTACAACTGTTCTGGAGAGGAGAGACAGGTTACAACTGTTCTGGAGGAGGAGAGACAGGTTACAACTGTTCTGGAGAGGAGAGACAGGTTACAACTGTTCTGGAGGAGAGACAGGTTACAACTGTTCTGGAGGAGGAGAGACAGGTTACAACTGTTCTGGAGGAGGAGAGACAGGTTACAACTGTTCTGGAGGAGAGACGGGTTACAACTGTTCTGGAGAGGAGACAGGTTACAACTGTTCTGGAGGAGAGACAGGTTACAACTGTTCTGGAGGAGGAGAGACAGGTTACAACTGTTCTGGAGGAGGAGAGACAGGTTACAACTGTTCTGGGGGAGGAGAGACAGGTTACAACTGTTCTGGAGGAGGAGAGACAGGTTACAACTGTTCTGTAGGAGGAGAGACAGGTTACAACTGTTCTGGAGGAGGAGAGACAGGTTACAACTGTTCTGGGGGAGGAGAGACAGGTTACAACTATTCTGGAGGAGGAGAGACGGGTTACAACTGTTCTGGAGGAGGAGAGAGACGGGTTACAACTGTTCTGGAGGAGGAGAGACGGGTTACAACTGTTCTGGAGGAGGAGAGACAGGTTACAACTGTTCTGGGGAGGAGAGACGGGTTACAACTGTTCTGGAGGAGGAGAGACAGGTTACAACTGTTCTGGAGGAGGAGAGACGGGTTACAACTGTTCTGGAGGAGGAGAGACGGGTTACAACTGTTCTGGGGGAGGAGAGACAGGTTACAACTGTTCTGGGGGAGGAGAGACGGGTTACAACTGTTCTGGAGGAGAGACGGGTTACAACTGTTCTGGAGGAGAGACGGGTTACAACTGTTCTGGGGAGGAGAGACGGGTTACAACTGTTCTGGAGGAGGAGAGACGGGTTACAACTGTTCTGGAGGAGGAGAGACGGGTTACAACTGTTCTGGAGGAGGAGAGACAGGTTACAACTGTTCTGGAGGAGGAGAGACAGGTGAGGCATTGTAATCCTGCGTTCACATCTGACCAACTCAATGCTCTGCGTGTTACGGCAGGGATATCATTTCACGTCAGTCCATCTCCAAAGTTCACTATCAAGTGTAAAGCTGTGACCAGCAGCGCAGGGTCAGAGGTCAGGGGTTATACCTCCACAGGAGAGTTCATTCTGCAGCAGGACCAGATGAACAGGACAGGAGCAGCGTGTGGTTCCGTCTCCCTTGACGATACAGATGTGAGAACAGCCTCCGTTGTCCCAGGTACAGGGGTGCTTACCTGAAGGAGAGGAGTGAGGTCTGAGGTCAGGAACAACATGGAGAACGTTGATCTGAGACCAGGTGGGTCAACAGCCCTGTACTGGGCCCATTTCCCCGAACCATTTTAAGTCTAAGTTCATCGTTAGAACCTTAGGAGCACCGTTAAATCTCCGAACTGTCTCCCAAAACCATCGTCATTAATGTTGCACTTTAAAATGCTTGTAGTCTAACGCCTGCCTCAGTCAGACCACTCGCAGGTCTAATCTAACGCCTGCCTCAGTCAGACCACTCGCAGGTCTAATCTGACGCCTGCCTCGGTCAGACCACTCGCAGGTCTAATCTAACGCCTGCCTCAGTCAGACCACTCGCAGGTCTAATCTAACGCCTGCCTCAGTCAGACCACTCGCAGGTCTAATCTAACGCCTGCCTCAGTCAGACCACTCGCAGGTCTAATCTAACGCCTGCCTCAGTCAGACCACTCGCAGGTCTAATCTAACGCCTGCCTCAGTCAGACCACTCGCAGGTCTAATCTGACGCCTGCCTCAGTCAGACCACTCGCAGGTCTAATCTGACGCCTGCCTCAGTCAGACCACTCGCAGGTCTAATCTGACGCCTGCCTCAGTCAGACCACTCGCAGGTCTAATCTGACGCCTGCCTCAGTCAGACCACTCGCAGGTCTAATCTAACGCCTGCCTCAGTCAGACCACTCGCAGGTCTAATCTAACGCCTGCCTCAGTCAGACCACTCGCAGGTCTAGTCTAACGCCTGCCTCAGTCAGACCACTCGCAGGTCTAATCTAACGCCTGCCTCAGTCAGACCACTCGCAGGTCTAGTCTAACGCCTGCCTCAGTCAGACCACTCGCAGGTCTAATCTAACGCCTGCCTCAGTCAGACCACTCGCAGGTCTAGTCTAACGCCTGCCTCAGTCAGACCACTCGCAGGTCTAATCTGACGCCTGCCTCAGTCAGGCCACTCGCAGGTCTAATCTAACGCCTGCCTCAGTCAGACCACTCGCAGGTCTAGTCTAACGCCTGCCTCAGTCAGACCACTCGCGGGTCTAATCTAACGCCTGCCTCAGTCAGACCACTCGCAGGTCTATTGGAGCCATAGATGGTAATATTTCTCTAGGAGCTGATTCAAATTCATAGATGGTAATCTCTCTGATCCATCAGTATTGAAGCCATAGATGGTAATATCTCTGATCCATCAGTATTGAAGCCATAGATGGTAATATCTCTGATCCATCAGTATTGAAGCCATAGATGGTAATATTTCTGATCCATCAGTATTGAAGCCATAGATGGTAATATTTCTGATCCATCAGTATTGAAGCCATAGATGGTAATATCTCTGATCCATCAGTATTGAAGCCATAGATGGTATTATCTCTGATCCATCAGTATTGAAGCCATAGATGGTAATATCTCTGATCCATCAGTATTGAAGCCATAGATGGTAATATCTCTGATCCATCAGTATTGAAGCCATAGATGGTAATATCTCTGATCCATCAGTATTGAAGCCATAGATGGTAATATCTCTGATCCATCATCATTATTGAAGCCATAGAGGGTAATATCTCTGATCCATCAGTATTGAAGCCATAGATGGTAATATCTCTGATCCATCAGTATTGAAGCCATAGATGGTAATATCTCTGATCCATCAGTATTGAAGCCATAGATGGTAATATCTCTGATCCATCATCATTATTGAAGCCATAGATGGTAATATCTCTGATCCATCAGTATTGAAGCCATAGATGGTAATATCTCTGATCCATCATCATTATTGAAGCCATAGATGGTAATATCTCTGATCCATCAGTATTGAAGCCATAGATGGTAATATCTCTGATCCATCAGTATTGAAGCCATAGATGGTAATCTCTCTGTTCCATCAGTATTGAAGCCATAGATGGTACACTCCCTTTCGTTTGACCCCAACAGTATTGACATTTCCTGACCCCTAGAGGGGTCAGAGGTCAGAATACTATATGGACTCTGTCTAGCTGCTGAGTAGAGGGGTCAGGGGTCAGAATACTATCTGTACTCTCATGTCTCGCTGCTGAGTAGAGGGGTCAGGGGTTAGAGGTCAGAATACTATCTGTACTCTCATGTCTCGCTGCTGAGTAGAGGGGTCAGGGGTTAGAGGTCAGAATACTATCTGTACTGTAAGTCGCTCTGGATAAGAGCGTCTGCCAAATGACTTAAATGTAAATGTAATGTAAATGTACTCTCATGTCTAGCTGCTGAGTAGAGGGGTCAGGATACTATCTGTACTCTCATGTCTAGCTGCTGAGTAGAGGGGTCAGGGGTTAGAGGTCAGAATACTATCTGTACTCTCATGTCTAGCTGCTGAGTAGAGGGGTCAGGGGTCAGAATACTTACTGTACTCTCATGTCTAGCTGCTGAGTAGAGGGGTCAGGGGTCAGAATACTATCTGTCTCGCTGCTGAGTAGAGGGGTCAGGGGTCAGAGGTCAGAATACTATCTGTACTCTCATGTCTCGCTGCTGAGTAGAGGGGTCAGGGGTTAGAGGTCAGAATACTATCTGTACTCTCATGTCTAGCTGCTGAGTAGAGGGGTCAGGGGTTAGAGGTCAGAATACTATCTGTACTCTCATGTCTAGCTGCTGAGTAGAGGGGTCAGGGGTTAGAGGTCAGAATACTATCTGTACTCTCATGTCTAGCTGCTGAGTAGAGGGGTCAGGG